>NC_142945.1:6792796-6927796 GCF_046866305.1 Octopus bimaculoides | reverse complement strand
AATTTAAACAAATTAACATTTGCTTCTTTATACAATCTGAAATGTATATATTAATTATTCAATATAAAAAGTAAAACATTTCTAATTTATTACAAAAACGTTAAATTAATGTATGGAAGTAGGAATATAATTCAGTAAAATGCTTCTATTTTAATATTTGACAAGTATATTTTGGATTGCTTTTCAAGTTCGTTGTATGTAAAGTTAGTATAACCTTATTAAATGTGTCTTGTGTTCAG
Organism: Octopus bimaculoides; assembly: GCF_046866305.1. NCBI lineage: Eukaryota > Metazoa > Mollusca > Cephalopoda > Octopoda > Octopodidae > Octopus > Octopus bimaculoides. The sequence continues at coordinate 6,927,557 of NC_142945.1, read as the reverse complement.
TTTTATAATACATTAAATGTAGTTAACATGAAGGCAGATTGAATTCTGCCTTTGTCGGACGAATTGACAGAATGAGACGTATGCATATTTGTGTTACATTGCATAAAAGCTTGATTCTGCAATTGATTGTGTTAATAATGTTTAGAGATAGATTACATTTCAGACGAGTGTATAAAACAGTAATAAAGAGTAGGGGAGAGAGAGAGGGGAGCATGTATAAAATACAACTATTTGAAAAAAATACAAATTTGTGTATCCACCTTGATGTATATATAATAGATTCTGTGAATAATAGTTGTAATTGTTTTGGTATTTTTTGACTTTCAGTAATTTTAAGAAATTTATTGCTTATCAATACGATTATGATGTATATTACTAGTGTTAAAATAATTGTGAGAATAAACATTGAACGATTAGGGAAACAGATTGTGCTCTAAGTAGATAAAGGGTATCTTGAAATCCTAGCTATCCTCATTGAGTCATAAATTAAACACATTGGTACAACTCACTATTATTTAGTTTGTACATGTATATACATAAAGCCTTGGAATTCATATTTATGTAATATATAAATGGTAAGTGTGGGCTTGGCTATGTAGGGAAGAACTTGGTTTCACAATCACGTGATTTCAGGTTCCGAACCTTAAGTGTTTTGCACTATAAGTCTAGACTGAGCAATACCTTGTGAGAGAATTTGGTAGATAGAAACTGTGTGGAGGCCCACCATGTGTGTGTGAGTGTGAATGTACACACATGTATGCAAGTAAACGTATCAATATGTGTATTAAATGTGTTAATTAAAAGTATTATTTTGGAACACTGCTTAAATACTAACACAATTTTATGACTTTGGCTGGATGGAGTTTGACATTTTTATTATAATACTAGCTGACCCTGTGTCGTCAAAAATGACGGCTAATTGTAGTTTTTATATATAAATAAAGTACAAAATAAGGTACATAATAATCACACATACAAACATTCACAGAGTTGAAACGCTGATGCTTTTTTTCATCCCTTTCTTCCTTGTGCATCTATAAAGTGCTTAGCTCTATGGACAACTCGTCAGACTCTAATGGCAGAGAGCATATAATCCCTCCTTTAAACAAGTGCTACATATACCACTGAATCTGTTTAGCAATCAAAGTACGTAAAGAAAGAGGTACACAGATTCTGCCAACTAGGTCACAGTTTTATGAAAGTCTGCTGAAAAATCATTTTCATTCTCCAGAGAAAGCAACATGTCATTCTTTGACTAGCATCATATCCAAGAGAATATATTGTTTGTCTTTTTAATGGTTTAGTTAAGAGGGGGGAAAGTCAACACGTTACTTTTACTGCTGTGATATTGGTAGGGGAGAAATGACAAGAAAATCTCGAAAACTCATGTATTGTTGCTTACTACTACCACTACTACGATCCTTATAAGTAACCTCATTAGGAGCTGGAGGTCAATAATCAAAAGAGGATCTGAAAAGAAATAAGGCAGCCTTCTAAGATGTTTGTCAATGAGCAGGGCTGGTATCAAATCTGGTGAAAGGCTTCCAACAATCACTTGCTTTGAACTACAGAAAATTGAAACCAGAGACTGAAGTTATGCTATGAATCCATGTAATTTATACGAGATAACCTTTTATACAGGAAGGTGACCATCTGAATTACAATAATCTGTAATCTAGAAGTATTGTTGTGTATGTATAAGTGTGTTGGCATGCATACGTGTGTGTGTGTGTTAGTGTGTGTGTGTTTGCATGTGTATGCATCTATGTGTACGTGTTAGATGTATGTATTTTCATGGGTTCATATTTGTGTGTGAATGTATTTATGTGTGGTCGTGTATTAGCGTGTACACATTTGTAGTATGAGTATAATTATGTGTGTGTGCGTGTGTGTGTGTGTGTGTGTGTGTGTGTGAGAGCATGCATTTATTTATGCGTGTGTACTTATGTGTGTGGACAAGTGTGAATGTGTATGTATGTGTGTGTGTGTGTGTGTGTGCAGGCATGTGTGCATTAATGTGCAAGGGGGAGAGAGAGAGAGAGAGAGAGAGAAGGGAGAAAGGACAGACAAAAGAAAAGCGAGACAAGAAAATTAGCAAATATAAATGCCACCAATATGGCTGAAGGGAGAACAAACTCAGGGCAGTGTTCTGCATACTAAATACATAGGCACACATTTAATATAGCGAGTTTACAAAAAAAAAAAAAAAAAAACTTTGATTAACTCTGATTATCCAAGTGTGTAGTAGATAAAAGAATCCCTTCTGGGTGTTTAGAATATTAAAGCAGCAAGAAGAAAGAAAATCATTCCAATAATATAATTAAAATAAAGACAAACGAAGAGGTGAAAGCAATGTTTATATTTCAGTCTTATTAACTCTGTTGTTACTGTATTTCTGCTGAAATATACTGCTTTTGTTTCATTTAATTTTGGAAATAATACAGAATTTATTAAAATAGCTTGGCCATTATTATGCTGGTCGTTGGAACATGAATTAACATGAGATTTCAATGGAAGATTTTAAAATCGGTTCATTTTAAAACAAAGTTTGTATCACAGAAGTAGGGGTGATCTCAGACAGGTTAGTACCAAGAGGGTTAGACTTACTCAGCAAAGAATATTCTACCCAGGTAAGGCTGTGAGCTAGCAGAAACGTTAGCATGCCAGGCAAAATACCTTTAGAGACATTGCTACTCCAAATCAGTGCAGCCTTGCCTAGAAACATTAATGTCTAAGAAGTAGTTTCACACACCTCAAAGCTCCAAGAATCATGAACCAAGGCCCCAATTACAGATGCAGGACTCTCTAACAGTTTACCAATTCCCTGCCCTGGGTTGTATTTGCTTAGAATCCTCATAAGGATGACAGGCAAAGTTAACTTAATCCCTTTGTCTGTCCTTGTTTGTCCCCTCTATTGCCCCCCTTGTGGGCAATAAAGAAACAAGAAACATTAGCATGCCAGGCAAAATGCTTAGCAGTATTTCATCTGCCACTACATTCTGAGTTCAAATTCCGCTGACGTCGACTTTGCCTTTCATTCTTTCGGGGGTCGATAAATTAAGTACCTGTTGCGTACTGGAGTCGATCTAATCAACTTCACCCCTCCCCCAAAATTTTGGGTGCATTGTGCCTAGAGTAGAAAAGTGTGTGTGTGTGTGTGTGTGTGTGTGTGTGTGTTATTTCTTTACTACCCACAAGGGGCTACACACAGAGCGGACAAACAAGGACAGACAAACGGATTAAGTCAATTATATCGACCCCAGTGCGTAACTGGTACTTATTTAATCGACCCCGAAAAGATGAAAGGCAAAGTCGACCTCGGCGGAATTTGAACTCAGAACGTAGCGGCAGACGAAATACCGCTAAGCATTTCGCCCGGCGTGCTAACGTTTCTGCCAGCTCACCGCCTTTGTGGTGTGTGTGTGTCACCCTCTCAGTGCTTGAGAATCAGTGTTGGTTTGTGAACATCATGAAGACTTAGCAGTTCAGTAAAATAAACCAATAAAATAAACATCAGGCTTTAAAAAAAAGTAAGTACTGGGATCGATTCAGTTGAATAAGATCCTCCAAGGCAGTGCCCCAGCATGGCCACAATCCAATGAATGAAACAAGCAAGAGGTAGACAATAATAAGAAATACTCACTGTTCTTTCTAAAGGCACGCCCTGAGTTTCAGTCTTAACTTTGCTGTAAAAATTATATTGTAAAGTCTCTGAGTGACTACTGTTAGATATATTCAAAAATAAATAAATAGAATTTGGTATATTTTCAACTGTAGCTGTTGCATTGATGAGCTTGGCTTGTGGTGGAACGCGGTGAGAAGACGGCCCGCCAGCATAACGGATTACGGCACCAACGACCAAACCTGAAACACAAGAAAAAGGGGGAAAATTGAAAGACTTCACTTAAATCATCTGGTCATTATTATCAGTGTTAACGGTCTTAGTCGTTATCATGTATCATAACTGTCATTATTGTCATCATCATCATCATCTTTATCTTCATCATCACAATCAGCATCAACAGTATCAAGTGTCACTGTTATCATCACTATCGTCATCACCCTTATCATCGTTATCATCATCATCATCATCAACATCATTCTATTATAACCACCACTGTCATTATTGCTATCATCATAATCATCATTGTCTTGCTGAAGGGCACAACACGCCACCGGGAATTGAACTCACCACCTTACAATCATGAGTCGAATACCCTAACTATTAAGCCATGTGCCTTCAGATGGACAGACAGACAGGCAGGCAGGCAGACTGGTAGATAAACAGATAAATAGACAGACAGACAGACAGACAGACAGACAGACAGACAGACAGACAGACTGGTAGATAAACAGATAAATAGCTAGACAAACAGACAGACAGACTTGTAGATAGACAAATAGCTAGACAGACAGACTGGTAGATAAACAGATAAACAGACAGATAGGCAGACAGACAGACTGGTAGCTAGACAGATAAATAGCTAGCTAGACAGACAGACAAACAAATAGATAAATAGCTAGACTGATAAATGAATAGACAAACGTAAAACCAGACATTACAACTGATTACAAACAAACATAAAACACCAGTCTTAATGGATGCACCAGTGCACAATTCAGAGGAAGCGATAAAGAATTATATTGTTTTTCCACCACCGACAGGAATTTATAGTTCTTCTTACCTATAATCAAACAGATTATACAGCTGTGGCACCAGATATATCGGTGGAACTGCCAAAATATCGATAAGGAAACTATCAGCAAGATAGCATAGATGGAATGTGCCGAGAATTTCAAGTGGGCACTCTCCAGAACGATGCTGTCCACTAAATTAATCCAGTTGATGTCCGTGAAAACTGACGAATTGTTCATGTCGTGGTTAGATGACACTCAATAGTAATAATAATAATAACGATAACAATAACAATAACGATAATAATAATAATAATAATAATAATAATAATAATAATCCTTTTTAGTATAAGACCTGAAATTTTGGAGGAGCAGACAGTTGATTACATCAACCTCAGCATTTGACTAATACTTATCTCATCAACTCCGTAAAGGCAAAAGCAACTTCAACAGAATAATAATAATAATAATAATAATAATAATAATAATAATAATAATAGTGAAGATGATGATGATGGTTATATTCTTTCCTTCACTTTTTTGCTGAGTTCTCGTTTCTCAACATAAAAAAAGACCCTACTCGTGCATGTGCGTGTTTGGTATTTTGTCCTCGGAATCTTAGGCCTTGTGGTCAACAAAAAACAATCATCATCACCATCATTGCTGCTGCTGCTGCTATTATTTGGTTTGACTCAGCTTTGGGTCTTATTCCTGACAGGATGTACATGGGTAGCAAGTTATTACCAGTAACCTCAGGTATCCACAAGTTTTTGGTAGTCGTCTTTCAAGTGCTTAGAACCCTCCTGATAATCCTTGCTGTCCCTAAGAAACAAACTTTCTGTTGGAGCTATTATTACTATTACTATTATTATTATTATTATTATTATTATTATTACTATTCTAGGCCTAATGAAGGCAATACATATACATGCTATCCACAGGTATGCGTATAACTGTCAGCATTTGTATTTAACAGCAACAGTACATCTAGTACTTACTACTACAACTACTACTACCACCACCACCAGAGCTACTACCACTATATTAACTACTGTAGCTAACACCACCACCACAACAACAACAACTGCAGTTTCATTTCTTACAACTGCTGTCATTGCTGATACTACTACCATTGCCACAAATTACAATTTCTACTACTACTACTACTACCACCACCACCACCATCACAGCAATAATTACCCCTAGCAACTGCAACCACCACCACCACTACTACAATGACAATGATGATGAAGATGACCACCACCACCACCACCACCACAACTAATATTCAAATATCATTCTAACTCCATCACCACCACTACCACCACCACCACCACCATTACCGATATGCATTACTTTTGTAACTAAGAAGAATAATTTCAACTTCTATCACTGCCACTACCAACAACAACAGCAACAAGAACACCGAAGGAATGACAAGAAATATTGATTAATCGGTTGCTTTTTTTTTAAAAGAAAAACAAAAAATATGGCCACCATCGTCATCACCATCACTATCATCATTGTCATTGTCACATATGTCACATTGTCACATAGTCCCACATGCTGCTGGGTTATTTATGAGAATAAGAAAAAAAGAGTTGGGGGGGGGGGGACAGATTCAGTACTGCTTTATATGAACTGGAAGGAACCGATGAAAGGAAGACACTACCGAGCCACTTGACCTGCTAGTGTTAGCAGTGAAATTTCCTTCCTTGAATCATAACCTACCGGGTGGTGTAGCTGCATTGGTTTCTCCAATCCAGTCCAGTCCGGTCTCAGAGGGAACATGAATATCCTAGGCACAGTCAATTTCTTCACAACAAGCCAATGATACAAAAAAAAAATAAGAAGAAAAAGAAAATAGAAGATACACTATGAAGGTATATTGGCTCAGTGGTTAGGGTGTTGCAGTCACAATTATAAGGTTGCGATTTCGGTTCCCACACTGGGCAGTGTGTTGTGTTTTTGAGCAAAACACTTTATTTAACATTGCTCTAATCCACTGACCTGTAAGTGAGTTCCAACAATGGCCGGGAAGTTAATTGTGTGGTGTACTGGCATCCCATCCAGGGAGTGTTGTAATCTCAGTCACTTAACCCACCAAAGAAACCAGGTTAAGTTCTGGTTGTGTGAGCCCTAATGGTCACAACAGATCTAAGCCTAAGTGTCCAAAATGATTATAAAATACAAAGTAAGTGGGTGGACGAGGATGAAGTGACTGATCATAAATCTACTAGATTAGAGTTGATCTGGAGCAATCATTATTCTTTTAACTGCAGTAGTATACAATCACAATCCACTTCCACCCATTCCAGTGTTCACAATCAATTATGGTCCCACAGTCAACTGATTCAATATTATAATAGATAATATGAAAATAAAAAAAAACAGGATGAGTAAAGATGGAATGACTGAGCATAAATCTGATGGATTAGAAGTGACTTGGGATTATCATCATCAGTACCATCATCATCATTGTTGTTTGACAGCAATAATAATTTGTCACAATCCACCTCCACCAATTGCAGATAATCAATAATGTTCCAAAGGTCATGTCATTAGCCCTGCTGTTGGTGAGAATTGAATTCTTCAGTGAAGTTTGAACTCGGAACACAAAGAGTCAAAACAAGACAGATACTGCAAGACTTCTCATCCGACAGACACTAACAATTTCACCAATCCACCGCCATAAAAGGTGATTTCTTTTACCAACTCTGAAAAGATAGAAGGCCATTCTCCACCTAAGTCTATAACAACAACTGCATTGGAGCAGCCACACCGGGACACACCCTGATCCTTCTGCTTCTTTCATGTGATGTCCTTGGCCACTGTCAACAACACAAATAATGTATATATGCATATATATAGCTTTGTATACAAAAATGTATGTAGGTTTGTATGCATTTATCAATTTATGTATGTATGCAAGAATGTATGTGTGTATGTACTTATGAATCTGAGTGTATGTATGTATGTATGTATGTATGTTCATATGTACGTACGTATGTATGTATGTATGTATGTACGTATGTATGTACGTATGTATGTACGTATGTATGTATGTATGTAAGTATGTATGTATGTATGTGTGTATGTACTTATGTATGTATGTATGTATGTGTGTATGTACATATGTACGTATGTATGTATGTATGTATGTATATGAAGATGATATACTGAATGTAATTACCAGCTGAATTACAAATGAATGCAACATCTTGCTAAGATTAAGACAGTTTAGTCTGAATACTAATTGACACACACACACACGTGCTAGACCAATGAATGGTAAGAGTTCCTTCACATACCAAAATGTAGATAAAAATGAAAATAAAAAAAAAACACTATACATTATCTGAGAAGCAAAACATAATGTAGATAACGGTAAAAAGTAAAGTTAATTAGCAGAATCATTCTACACTGACCTAGCAATAATTCAGTTTAGGAATAAACTGAATATAACTGCACTAACAAAGGAGCCTCTAGTGGTTGCTCATCATGCCAGAAATCACTCAAATGATAACGGTAATGGCACCTCTTGCACTTACTTCTACTACTGTTACTACCACCTGCACCACCACCAGAGCTACTACCACTAGCTAACACCATCACCACTGCCACCATGGAAAGGAGATTGTGATCGTTACCAGCGTCACCTTCCTGGCACCTGTGCCGGTGACACGTGAAAAGACGTTCGAGCGAAGTTGTTGCCAGTGCCGCTGGACTGGCTCCTGTGCAGGTGGCACATAAAATACACCATTTTGAGCGTGGCCGTTGCCAGTACCACCTGACTGACCTTCGTGCCGGTGGCACATAAAAGCACCCACTACACTCTTGGAGTGGTTGGCGTTAGGAAGGGCATCCAGCTGTAGAAACTCTGCCAAATCAGATTGGGGCCTGGTGTAGCCATCTGGTTCGCCAGTCCTCAGTCAAATCGCCCAACCCATGCTAGCATGGAAAGCAGACGTTAAATGATGATGATGATGATATATATATATATATATATATATATATATATATATATATATATATATATATATATATTAATAGTAATGGTATGACAACAAAAGAATGAATGAGACCTCGATATTATGTACCCATCCCATTTCAATAACCCTCCCATAACTGCTCCCATTTCATTAGCATTTTTCTAACAAAATACACTCTTTTAGGCTCTGCTTAATTCTGAAAATAATCAAGAATTTTGGAGGAACTGTGTATATACAAAGATGATGGACTCTCCTGTCAAAGACAGCATATGAGCGTTCAGCTTTTGCCAAATGACCAGCACAAAGGATTTGTTTATAGGGATCAAATGTATGCGCTGGACATTGGCTTACTCCTCTCCATCAAATCAACATTGAATGAACAGGTGCACAAGTGTATAACATGTCGGGTGTCAAAGTGATCACAAAGCTACATGAGATGAAGTGTTTTGCTCAAGAACACAATGCACCACCCGGTCTTGGAATTGAAACCATGACCTTATAATTGTGAGTGCAACACCCTAACCACTAGGCCATATATGCACAACTTAGCCCCTTGCCCAATTTCTTCCTCAAAACATTCCCACCACCCATTACTTCTGTCACTATAGTATTCTAATGCTGTAATTAAATCTCAGCAGAACTTCATATTTCACCAGCTTTTCTCTGATACAATTTATCTTTCTTACTATGCAGAACAATTTCACTTGATATCTTAATACTATTCTCTCCGCCCACATTTTACATTGATCACCCTTCTGAACCATCAGATTACTACTCACTCAGTCTCTCTATACACACACACACACACACACATTTACACAGTGTCTATCTGTCTCTTTCTCTCATCTTTTCTCTGTCTACTATATCATTATCAATATTCAGTTGCTCCTCACTTTGCTTTTCTTCATTGTCAGTCATCTCCTACTCTCCCCCGACTCTTCCCAACTCATATATATATCGTTGGTCAACCCAACACCGCTTATCCACCATTCATTACATCCACTTCTCAACCCTACACAATCTCTAAAGCTCTCATCTACTCTTCCCTAATTATCATTCTTCAAAATTTCTTCTTCATTCATTACATTCACCCCATCATCCATTCCCATATCTAACCATCACTTTCCCATTTACTCTGGCCACGAGGAAATATTACACTGGCTGGAAATAGGTGAGAGTTGGCGACAGAAGGACATAGAGCTACAGAAAATTGCCCTCAACAAATCCTGTTTTACCCATGCAAACATGGAAAAGTGGACATTAAACGATGATGATAAAGATGATGATGATGATGGTGTACAACAGGCCTCTTTTATCTTCTGTCTACCTAATCCACTTACAAAGCTTTGGTTGGCCCAGGGTTATAGTTGAAGTCGTTGGCCCAGGGTTATAGTTGAAGTCATTTGCCCAAGACAACTGGGCAGTGGGATTGAACCTGAGGCTTCTCAATTACATAGTCCAATGAAGGCTAGCAGGCTGAAACACCGAAGTCTCTGTCACCACTGCTCTTGTAAAAGTATAATAGATATGCACTTTACAAAAATTATTGAATAATTCCTCAGTTTAATGTACGGTTGCTTACATCACATCTATGTGTGCGTGTGTGAGTACACACACACACACACACACACACATATGAATATTACATGGAAAAGAGGAAGAAAGGAAAAGAAACCCTGCTCCCCACCCTATAATACTGGTCTAGAAAACTATCATCCAAAGTCATGAGGTAGATTACCATGTGTGACGTTAACAACTATTTTCCTCTTTTTATACAATCTAGTCCAATAGTTCTTTAATAGAATGTGTCTGTAAACATCTGCAATGCAGTCCCTCATTGTGTTTCAAAGAAACATAATTGGCTTCAAAGAAGGGAAAAGTCAATTTAAAGACTGCTTTGTGAGAAAATTTCACTCTCTTACAACATGGCTGCCACTGCAGTTCTTCAACAGCTGCAATAGCATTCACAGTATTAAAGCCTCTCTATGGCAATATTCTCACCAATCGTGGCTACTAGTTGAGCCAACCTTCCACACACTTGAAACAGCAACACCAAATTTCATTTAAGTTATATCCTAAAAAGGGTATAATTTAAATGAAGAACTATTTGTTGAGGTGAGCTGACAGGGGAACCTTTAATGTGGAGCTCTAACAAGCTAGAAATAGCAGCACCAAATTTTCTTCAAATCTTATTCTATTCTCTTAACAAAAAGACAATACAACACATTGGATGAAACTTAAAGTAAGAAGATACTTCCTCAAGGTATTGTGTAGTGGGACTGAACCTAAAACTACACAACTATGCCTGTGCCTTTTTAGCATCAATTCTGCCAGTCTAGGAAAGTATTAGGGAACAGACCCTTCCACAAGACCAAGCAAATACAATAAAATAAAATAAAAGTCAATATCTGAATTTAGCCAAATATGCCATTGTTGGCAATTATAAGTGTTGTATTTATGTTGGACAAATTACCATGACTACAAAACAAATTTGAGAGTGTTAATGTGTGTGTATGGGGGGGGGGCGCTGTTCATAGGTCTATGCATTTATTTATGTGTGTTTATGCCTGCACTTAGGTGCATGCGTGTTTGCGTGAATATGAGTTTATGTGTTTGCGTGTGGTATGTTTTTATTGCCCTGTCATGTGAGAAAAGGCTATAAAAACATTAGGAAAATATTTTTCGAATAACAAATAATAGTAATGAGATTGAGAAAGAGAACGGAAGAAAAAGAACAAACGTAATATATATATTTTTTTGTTTTATTACATTATACTATACAGTAAACAATTAACTTTTGCAAATATTTAAACCGAGCAAACAAAATCAATATAAAATTATCAAATTAAGACTACCGGATTAGTAATACGATAACTGTTTGGTTTAATAACAAACTACACCATTTCTTTTGTGGGTGGTTAGGATTTTATTTTATATATTCTGTTTTTATTTAATTTGATTTTTTTTTTTTTTTCCTCATAAGAGATGTTGGTCAGAAATAATTGTCTATTGAAGAATTCAGCTATAAAAGATATTAATGGTTCACTGAGAAGCATTTCACACAAAATAAACATGTACTTTAACACTGGTGAGAATCTCCCTGCCCCTCTGGCTCGGTCATTAACAAAACCAGACCGGACTAGAAGAGGAAGCCAGGACAAGAGATCAAAGCACTGCAGTCTTTTAAAATTCATTTTTCTTTTTTTTTTTTTTTTACGCAATCTGAATCATTTGACCTGCTTGCAAGAAACAGTAGCCAAATCACCCTCAAGCTTCTTTTAAAATATTCATAAAAAGCACATATTAGATTTTTATTTTTTATACTTTTAGACGAAGTACTATCTCTCTCCGCTCAAGTTCGTCACGTCACAGTGTTCAGTATCTCCTCTTGTTCGGCTTAATGGCCTTTAATGTTGTTTTCACTGTTTAATTTTTCCTGTCTTGGTTTTTGTTTGCCACTTTGGAATCCTCCGCTTAGCAGGTTAATCCACTTCGCGGGAAGAGCCATTCTAAGAGCGCGGTCTGCCTCATCTTCAAAACGCCTAGTTTAGAATAGAGGCAGCTGATGAAGGAAAAGTTCCATAAGTGGCTCGTCTGTTTTCCTATCTGTTCATTCTGTTGTCCGTAAAAAAAAGTCCATTTTTTTGTGCTTTGTTTATATTCCCTTTTTTGTCCACATTTTTTGACGTCCTGTACCCAGATATGCATCTATATATACAGGTAGATGTAGGCATGTACATGCATATGCTCATATATCATTTGTATTATTATATATATATATATATATATATATACATATACACACATACAGCAGGCTTCTACACAGTTACCATTTGCTATATTTCATGTAAGAAATTGGCGATCATGGTACTACGGTAGAAAACCCTTGTCCGAAAATGTCATGAGGTGGGATCGAACTTGGAACCACATTGCTGTAAAGTGGCCATCTTCATCACAGTGATGCCTGCACCTAAATTTGTTATACAACCCATTGATAAAGTTCAGCATATTGTTAGTGTTGAAAATTGTATGATATTAAAGTTAGCTGGTTGGTCGGTCGGTTGGCTGGTTTGGTTAGTACAGCTACTGAGAAATATGCACATGTGAGAGTGTGAGCATGCGTGTGTGTATTTACATACAAACGTGTGAGCGTGTGTGTGTGTGTACACATATATACATATATCTGTATATATGAATTGTTTATATGTCATCATTATCACCCTTTAATGTCAGTTTTCCATGTTGTATCATAAACACACACATAGTGCATGTGCATACATATATATATATGTAAATATGTACATGTGTGTGCATGTCTATATATAGATATATATGTATGCGTATACGTGAGGGTATGTACACATGTATGCATGTAGTGTGTGTGTGTGTATTACATACATGGTTAGGTAATACACCAGTAGTACCTATGGATACATTTATCCCTTAGCTGGTTGCATAACCTCTAACTCATAATATATATATATATATATATATATATATATATATATATATATATATATATATATATATATATGTATATACACATACATACATGTTTATGTGTATATGTGTGTGAGTGTGTGTGTATATGCACACACACGCACACACACATCAAAAGCAATAGAGACCAACGTCAAAGGCATGCAGGTTTTCAACTAGGAAATGTTGTAATGAAGAGAATTGAAACTGGGTCAGACTTGGTTTATTGCTGACTTAATACTTGCACAATGGAACTTGGCATGTTAATTATAATAATGATAGTAGTAATAAAATAATAATAAATTAATGATACATTTTTTTTTATTATTATTATTACCAGAATAATGGATTGATAAAAGTTCTTTTATTACCACAGATACAGAACAGAGGGAAGGATGAATAATACAAAATAACAACAACAATAATAATAATAATAATAATTCTTTTGATTATAGCACAAGACCAGCTATTTTTAGGGGTGGAGATAGCTGAAAGTGTGAAAGGCAAAGTCAACCTCGGTGGAATTTGAACTCAGAACATAAAGCTGGAAGAAATGTCATTTAATAATACGTCCGGCATGCTAACAATTCTGCCAGCTTGTGGTTTTAATAATTGTCTTTAACTTAAGCCCAAGACCAGCATTCTATTTGATGGAGGTGACTTCAGTGATATTATTGACCTTCAGTATTTGACTTCCCGAGAGAAGGAAAGAGAGAGAGAGAGAGAGAGAGAGAGAAACAAAGAGTGAAAGAAAGAGAAAAATTTACCCCTGTACAGGCCAGGCACTTTATTTCCTGTACCAAACCAAAAAGAATGAAAAGCAAAGTTAACCCCAATGGGATTTAAACTCAAAGTACAGTGAGCTAGAATAATTACCACAAAGCAAGCTATCCAATTCTTTAATGACCCAGCTAATGAGTGACATAAACCAGAATGGGATTATATATACAAATGTTATGAGGGGACAATCAACCAAATTGGACATTGAAGATGATAACCAACTAAAAACACTGCTGCAGACAGTACATGGACTTATCAGAAAAATCTACATGAGACAAATTTAAAATGTGCACCAAAGCAACTTTAAAGAAAGGACAATTAATTAAGAACACTAATATCATGTCAGACACAGAAACATAGATAAGAGAATTGGGCCAAATAAAGACATACAAATACTTAGGAATTAATGAAGTAGACAGAATACAACACACATGAATGAAAGAAAATGCTAGGAAGGAATTACACACACTTTAGATTAATACTTAAAACTGAGCTAAATGTAAAAAATAAGCTAATAGGCATGAATACCTTGGCTGTTCTTGTAATAAGTTACAGTTATTATATTCTCAACTAGATGTTAAATGAATAAACAAAATTAGACAGAAAAACAAGAAAAATTCTGACTGCCTTTAGAATATACCATGGAGGTAGGGACTTTATGCAACAAGAAAACTATTATATAATATCAGTTGCATGACTGTAACAATATTTGGGACACATTAATGAAAAACTAATGTAAATAGCTACAACACATAAACAAAACAAATGCTTTCTGTCTTTGAGAAAACAGATCCAGTATCAGTAATCTAGGTTTAGTTTGTATCAGAGTGACCTTAATCCAGATTAAGACGCGAGAGTGAAAAGTGTGTGTGTGTGTGGTTGTATGGGGGACATAAACAGTTTAACAGGAGTGTAAAATCAAAGTAATTACTCTGTGAAAGAGAGTAAAGATGTGAAAGCAACAGACAGGTGTAAAGAGAAATGAGAAATAATAACAGAAATCGTGAAAGAGGGTTGTAGAATGCTATTTTTAAGCAGTTGCAAGAAAAGCCTCAGCTTGACCAATACTTGTGAATGAATGAATGAATGAATGAGTGAATAAGTAGGGTGGATTAAACAATGGAAAATTGCATTACTGGTTCAACAGTGTAGGAACCAAAAGGCCCAACTGAAGGATATCTAACTACAGTACAGGATGAAAGCCTCCTCTTCAGGCTTGAGCACAGCACAAATATCAAGGCAGAGCCATTTCAGTGTAACAGGAAATTCACTGCACACAGCCAAGGCACACAGTGAAAGCATGCTATGAAAAGAGGCAGTAGTAGTAGTAGTAGTAGTTCTTTCTAAAGTCGGCACAAGGCCAGCAATTGTGGGAGGGGGGGAGTACAGGAGTATTTTGAAAGAGGAATAATCACAATGGAGAACATTCTTAATGGGGAATATTTTTAATGGGGAGCTAAAGAAAAATTGCAAATACATAAAGCAGTTTCCTTTTCTTCAAATAATTAAAATTTAGATTAAAAAACTAAATTTAAAAAATACCTAATTAAAATGGAAAGAGACAGAAATAGACACAGAGAGAGAGAGAGAGAGAGAGAGAGAACGGAAGAGTTATTTATTATGAACAGTGGATGAGTCACAAAAGCCTTATTTTTAGGTCAGAGGTTAATAGGAAGTAGTGACGTTGATACTTGTTCCAAGGACATTAAAAGCTTGAATGATGTGAATTGATTTCCACAGGAAGCTTGCTTTCACGCTTTATAATACTTTGTTACACAAAACAGCTCTCAATATTGATTTCGTTTTAGAAGTACAACGCTAGTTTTACGAAGTAAAGGTTTATGGTGTGTGGAACTAACAGCTTGCTTCCCAACCATGTGGTACCAGGTTCAGTCCCATCTCACAACATGGCACCTCAGGTGTCTTCTACTATAGCCCTAGGCCAAACAAAGCCTTATGAATGGCTTTGGTAGATGGAAACTGAAAAGAAGCCCATCGTACTTTTTCACTCATCTTGGGTAAGTGTCATCTACTATAGCCCTAGGCCAAACAAAGCCTTATGAGTCGCTTTGGTACATGGAAACTGAGAAGAAGCCCATCGTACTTTTTCACTCACCTTGGGTGTCTTCTACTATAGCCCCAGGCCAAACAAAGCCTTATGAGTGGCTTTGGTAGATGGAAACTGAGAAGAAGCCCATCGTACTTTCACACTCACCAGTCAGTATCTATACATATTACATGTCCATACCAGCATAGCCATTGCCCTTGCACAACACAACTGGTTCTTTTTATATCCAAGATTCTCACGGCTTATCTGTGCCTCGCTGTTCATGACAGGAAACATTACACAGTAATATTACCAGGTCAAAAAAAAAGTACATCTTATTCCATCATCATCAACATTGTTTAACATCTGTTTTCCATGCTGGCATAGGTTAGATGGTTTGACAGCAGTCTGGAGAGCCAGCGGCTGCACCAGGCTCCAATCTGATCTGGCAATGTTTCTACAGCTGGATGCCCTTCCTAACGCCAACCACTCCGAGAGTGTAGTGGGTGCTTTTTACTTGCCACCGGCACAGGAGCCAGTCAGGTGGGCCTGGCATCAATCACATTCAGATAATGCTTTTTATGTGCGACAAGCATGGGAGCCAGTCAGTGGGTACTGGCATCGGCCATGTTCAGATGGTGCTTTTTACGTGCCACTGGCACAAGAGACAGTCAGGCGAACCCGGCATTGACCCCGTTCGGATGGTGCTTTTTTACATGCCACCGGCATGGGAGCCAGTCAGGGGGAACTGGCTACAGCTACGATATTGGTTTTACTTGACTCAGCAGGTCTTCTCAAGCATATCATATCGCACGATGCATCAGGGGTACTCTTAACTGGGCTAGACATGAGTGGCTGTGATCTCACTTTAGTTTGAGCTAAAAAAAAAAAATCAAAATCAACTATGCAATTCGAACTTAGTAACTAAAATACTATAAAGTCATCTTTAATCTGGTTCCCTACTAGTTCAGCCAATTTGTTGTCCATAACACATCTGTTAACAAGAGTAACCATGGCAAACTGAACAGCAACCACCTGTTGAAAATCCTTTCTAACCTACTTAAATGACGCTTTCAAAAACACTTTTAAAAGACAATAAATATTCAGTATTGATTTCCATAGTTGGTTGATATTAAAGTAGAGTTCTTTTACTTTTTGTGTGTGTCTGTGTTTTGTGTTGCTTTTCTTTCTTTTCTATTTTTGATAGCAAAGATAAAAGAAAAAGGAGAAAAAGGAAAGTCACCAAGAACAAACAAATGCACTTAGATTATGAATAACTTACAGACAGAAGAGAGTCATGGGTGAAGAATAGGAGACCGATAGGAGGAGGAGGAGTGGAGAGAATTTGTACATAGCTGTTGTTTTTTTATAAACAAGCCAAGAGCTTCTATGTGATCATTAAATCTGCTAGAAATAGCAACTAAATTCCCCTCAAATCATACCCAATTGTCTTAAAAAAAACAAACGCACACATACAGGATAGTGTAGTTTCTGTTCTATATTTTAGAGATGATGAATTATGTACATTATTTACATTGGACAGATATGTGTCCTCATCTTGTTTGTTGTTACCACAATGCTTCGGCTGATTTACTCTCCAGACCTTCATCGGAGTAGAATATGGGAACCGGTATTAAGGAAGGATAAAAAAATATTGAGTTTATAAGGCCTAAAATTCACTCTTGACAACCGGTGATGGTGTGTTTATGTTCCCATAACTTAGCAGTTCAGCAAAAGAGACTGAGAAACTAAGTACTAGGCTTAAGAAGTTAATCATTGGGTCGATTTGGTCAACTAAAAAAAAAAAACCCCTTCAAGGTGGTGCTCCAGCATGACCGTAGTCAAATAACTGAAACATTTTGAACCCAACTCTGGGTTCTCATTCCTAAGGGATTCCTTTTGTTATTATTGTTCAAAATTGGTGAAATTTGAACTCAGAATGTAACAGCAGACGAAGCACTGCTAAGCATTTCGTCTGCTGTGCTAATGATTCTGCCAGCTCGCCACCTTAAAAATAATAATAATAATAATAATAATAATAAAAATAATAATAAGGGCTTCAAATTTTGACACAACGCCAACAATTTTGAGGGGAGGGGGTAAATCAATTATATTGATCCCAGTGTTCAACTGGTACATGTTCTACCGATCCTGAACAGATGAAAGGCAGAGTTAACCTCGGCAAGACACAAACACAAGGAATGCAGCAAAACATTTTGCCAAAAGTGCTAATAATTGTATTTGCTCACTACATAAATAATAATAATAATAACGATAATAATAATTTCTTAAATAATAGTTGTAATGAAGTTGACTTTATTTGTCACCGATTCTTCTTATCTTTGGAAATACGAGTACTTCTAACCTAATCTTGTTCCGTATTTTCAATCAAAGTTCAAAGAGAAGATTTAATTGAAAGGAAAATAGATTGGTGTATTAAAGTTCTTTTTCATTTTTTTTTATGTTTCTCATTTAGACAGAATATGTACGTGTGTGTGTGTGTGTGTGTGTGTGTGTGTATACATATATACATACATACATATATACACATATATATATATATACATATATACATACATAATATATATATATACACATATATACTTATATATGAATACATACATATATATATACATACATATATACACGTATATATATACATATATATATACATATATATACATACATATATACATATACACATATATATGCACGTATATAAATACACACATATATAAATACACATATACATACATATACATACATATACATATACATACATGCACGCACGCGCACACACACACACATATATATAGATATACAGGTGTTGGATAAAATAATTTTGAAATATCTATAAAACCATCAAAGGCTTGTTTATTTTTATGTTTTTTGATTTATTATTAGTGTTGCTTAATATGTTTCGCTAAAATTGCTGTTTCTTTTCAGATATCATCAGAAAAAAGGTAATTAAAATGACAGATCTATCGGACTTTCAAAGAGGTCAAATTGTTGGTGCTCCTATGGCAGGTACTACCATAATGAAAATAGCTGAAATGCTTGGTGTATCAAGAAGTACTGTCTCGAAAGTAATGACAGCCTTTGAGAAAGAGGGAAAAACCTCCTCGTTGAAACAAAACTCTGGAAGAAAACCAAAACTTTCAGATAGGAACCATCGGACTCTGACATGAAATGTTAGAAAGGATCACAAAAGTACAGCTCTCAAAATTGCTGCAGAGCTTAATGACCACCTCGAGAACCCAGTTTCCACAAAAACTGTTTGCCAGGAGCTGCACAAAGCAGGATTTCACGGGAGGGCTGTGATAAGAAAACTACAAATGGTAACATTCATTTTGCGTCTCCATTCTTCATAGGAAAATATAATTGGTGATGATGGGGGGGGGGGGGATATTGCCTTACTTGGAAACAGGGGTGAGGGTTAGTGGATAGTATACGATGAGATAGCAATTTATTGGCATCGAGAATTACACACTGTTTCCTCGTCGAATATGCGAAGAAATTCGATAAGCTATATAGCTCACAGTTAGCAACTAAAGCTGCTAAAAAGGCGAATAAATATCTAAATTGAGGGAGTGAAACAGGTAAAATGAACGCTACATATGCTTCTTAGCTAGATATGTAGCGTGCAATTTACCTGTTCCACTCCCTCAGTTTGGACACACACACACAATTGAACACAACGCGATTGCCTTCAAGATTTTATGCCTCGTGTTTTCCTATCAAATTCCCCGCATTTATACATTAGTAACTACGAGAAAATATACTACTACCTTATCCAAAGTGTCTCCCCGTTTTTAGTTTTATTTATTTATATTTTCTTTACATATATATTTTATGATAGGGTGTGATGCGAGGTAGGATATTTGGCAACTATTTCCACCAGGAAACTACAATGCATGATTCACTGCAGTGAAAAAGAAGTAGCGCTTCGAGTTACTGTTGGTCTAAATGCTCGCAAAGGCATCCAAGGATAGTGTTAAACTGACCGATCGATTGAATAGCGCCGAATAACTAAATGTCTATATAAAGAGACGAGGCGAGAGATAGAGAGCCTTTACGTTGTCGCTCGACCTATTGGAAACAACAGCTAAATCACTATCAAATCACCGTTTCAAACGGTTGATTCTTCGCTGTTTGAGATTAAATTAGGTTTTCTGTGCATCTAGAGTTACCTCCCTTAAACTAGTCGTTAATCTTTTCTTTCTCTCGAGACAATGAATTAGATTAGACAGCAGGGGTGGGAGTGACCAGCAGGACCGATATAATTTGTCATCGGCATCATCGTGATAATTAACAATTCTTTTTTTATAAAGCAGCGACCTTATAAACGGCAAATGCTTAGCGGCATTTCGTTCGTCTTGACGTTCTGACCTCAAATTCCGCCGAGGTCAACGAAATAAGTGCTACTTCTCTCCTAGGAGATATCAGGCCTTGTGCCTATAGTAGAAAAGATTATTAGTAATTCCCTTCAATATCTCATCCGTGATTCTTTCTCCCCATCACCACCACCACCTCGGTCACATCTGTTGCACAGCAACTATACAAAATTGGCATGTTGTG
Source organism: Octopus bimaculoides (assembly GCF_046866305.1). Taxonomy (NCBI): domain Eukaryota; kingdom Metazoa; phylum Mollusca; class Cephalopoda; order Octopoda; family Octopodidae; genus Octopus; species Octopus bimaculoides. The sequence continues at coordinate 6,907,046 of NC_142945.1, read as the reverse complement.
TATATGTAGATACACGTATATGTGTGTGTGTGTGTATGGTTGAGTTCGAAGTTAGCCCTGATCGAAAAGTTCTACGGTGAAATGAATTCCAGCTATGACCATCCAATAATTTTTTCTTCACCCCTCGCATGTGTTTATCAGCCAAGATTGGAAGAATTGTTAGAGCGTCAAAGAAACGAAATGCTTCGTTGAATTTGATTCAGATCCTTACATTCCGACTTCAAATTCCACCAGGGTCAACTTTATCTTTCATCCCTCCAAGGTCGATATCAAGACGACTGGCCCTGTACCTAAATCAGGAATTACTTGGGGGGGGGAGCTTTCAGTGTATGAATGGAATTGTATATGTAGGGGGTTGGTATCAAGAATTTGTGCTTCTCTGCCCGTGTGTTGTCAGTCTGTGAGCATTATGTTGTCAGAATAAGAGCGACTAGATAGGGGTTTTAATTCCAAGGGTGTAAATTCTGGGTGTGCTAGGTATGTATGTGTTGCACACCCATTGAAAATGGCAAATTCATTATAAATATTAATTCAATAGTTTAATCAGAAATCTTAATGGAAAATTTTTGTTACACCCCTGCTTGAAATTTGGTGGCACTGGGTGAGGCAGCATACCCAAAATAACACCCACCATACACCACTGTTTAATTCCCTCTCGAATCTGTCTCTTGAAAAAATGTAAAACGCTGCCTCAGTACTAAGATCTTTAACTGAGAGAAAACATGTTGAGTAAGTAACATCATCTCACATCTCCTATAAATGAAAAAAGCTCAGAGAATAAATAAATAAATAAACTGCTATTCTTTTGGTTTATGATAAATTAAAGTAGGAAATTATCCTAAGCAACTGGCAATAAATCATCAAAAAAAAAATATCACAAACAGGAAAAGAAATTTGGTTGGGGGTGATGAAAAATTCATTTTTTTCTTTTACTTCAGAATCGTTATATCTGTTGTTGAAAACAGAAATCAAAAGAAATTTTGATCAAAGGAGTGTTAGATCTAGTTTGACCTGGGACGGAACTAAACTCCAAACTTGCCTCAATTTATTTCAATTTATTTCACTTTATCTATCTATCTAGCTATCTATCTATATGTCTGTCTGTCTGTCTGTCTATCATAAACAATGTTTTTAAATTTGTTAAAACCATTCTTCAAGATTTAGTAAAGGTGTAAGATTATTTCATATATCAAACTCAGTCTTCGTTATTGTAATTCAAAATATGAAGTCTAGTTGTTTAGGCCTAGCTGGCAAATTCATCAAACGTGCAAGAAAAAAAAAATAACAGCCAAGAAATAAATGAACAAGACAACTGGTTTATATTAGTCCATTGAAATTAACTCTGTTATTACCCTCCATTTATCTAGATCTATGTCCTAAGCACAGATGTTACCTTTCTACCCATGGTTTTCTCAGACCTTTCCTCCAACTGAAACTATTAACCTTTTTTTAATCTTGTGGAAAGGATAAGTGTCAGTGGATTAGTGAGAAAAGGAGGGTCAGAGTGGTAGCAGTGATGAAGGGAGCTGAGTAAAGGGGGTCCTCAGATATATCCCACATTAGAGTAAAGAACCCCTTCTATCATGAACGATTTATATGTACAATCCATCTGGCGGGCTTCTGCATAGTTTCCATCTACTGAATATTGCTCACAAGTTTTGGGTCAACTTGAGGCTATAGAGACTGACTTATACCCAACATGCCATGCAATGGGATTGAACCCAAGACGTTGTGATTTAAAACAAACAACCTACTATTTCAGCCATACTGTACCTAGCATTGTTTATTACCCCAACCCTGTTTTCTCACTCATGTCTACACCTTTTGCTGGTATACATAGACAAAAGACACACACACGTGTTTACACAGACACACAGACAGACACAAACACATGTGTATGTGTACATGTGGATGCTGCTTTCGTGCATATCTTTTGCGGATTTCATTTGAAAGAGAATCGCTTGGGATATTTGTTCTGCACCTAGTTACAGATACTCCCAACATCAGAAATGCCGTCAAGCAGTGATTGGTTGGTTCATTGGACATCAGTCACCCAATCACACTCGCTACTGTTTGCACAAATTACGCCGTAAAATAAAATAAAACATAAATAAGACAAAAACATGAAATGTCTACAAGTCCGAAATGAATGGAAAACACAAGAATTCTTCTTTTAATTGTCTCAGCTGCTGCTAAATGACATGTAATTCCATCAATCAAGAATCTGGTGATTGCAAAGACGGCAGCAGTGCTATCTGTCTCATTAAGCCTAGTTGTTTAACGATTTGGCAATTAATTACACTACTCTTACTTTACAGAAACTTAATACTGGATAATAAAAGATTACAAGAAATTTATCTTCAATTGTTTTCTTGTCTTTTTTTTTTTTTTTTTTTGTTTCATTGTCTTGAGAACTAATTTAATCTGAGTTAATTGTTTTTGTGAGTAGATAAACAATACTGTTATTTATTGTTTAGTTCCAGGTCAGTGCTGAACAAGCAGACCTAGGATCGAAGGCAATCCCAGCATGACCATGCCATCTTTTCAACCATTATTTCTCTCAAAACTACATAATTCAATGCACCCTTCCTTTTTTTTTTAAATTATAATTGAAAAAATAAATAAATAAATAAATGGTCAGAACGTGGGATCAGGAAACTGTGCTGGCCAAATGGAAAATGTTTCCCCTCAGCCATCTGGACAACTGCTCTTATCTTTGGTCATCTCACACAGAGTCAAATTAATATTGGAACTCAACACAATTCAAGAATGCTTCAAACAAACAGTTGAATTATTGGAAGAGGCTGAAAGAATTACAATTGTACTCTCTGGAGCGAAGACAGAAAAGATATACAGTGGTATACTGGGTGAAGCAGATATTACTCATTCTATCATAAAATGAAAAGTTTTAGGTTTGGTAAATTAAAATTTATATGTTGATTGTTATGTTTATTTGTTTTAATTGTTTATTCTTAATTAAATATAATGGCTAAAACAAAACATGAGCAAATTGTAGCATTTGTTTATAGAATTAATGTATCATCATCGTTTAACATCTGTTTTCGATGCTGGCATGGGTTGGACGGTTTGACTGAGGTCTGGAGAGCCAGCGGCTGCACCAGGCTCCAATCTGATCTGGCAATGTTTCTTCTTCCTTTATTGCCCACAAGGAGCTAAACATAGAGGGGACAAGCAAAGACAGACAAAGGGATTAAGTCGATTACATCGACCCCAGTGCGTAACTGGTACTTAATTTATCGACCCCGAAAGGATGAAAGGCAAAGTCGACCTCGGCAGAATTTGAACTCAGAACGTAAAGACATACGAAATACCGCTAAGCATTTCGCCCGGCGTGCTAACGTTTCTGCCAGCTCGCTACTTTGGCTGTTATTTCTAGTAAGTTAAGAAACCACATACAGGCTACTCTCATTGACTTGTAGATAAATAATATTAAATATCTAGGTGATGACAGTGTTGTTGAACTTTGCTTTTTGCAATAGTATTCAAGATATACAATATACACACATGCTTGTCTTTACTCTTTATCAAAAGCCTCGTGTTCCGTTGAACAGGCATCATTATCTTATCCCAAAGGTCCAGAGAATAATTATCTCCATTTAAAGTGAACATAAATAAATAAATGAATGAATGAATGAAACAAACAAAGAAAAAGAGACACAAAGCTTCTGGATACAGGCAGTTGTTTGTTTTATAGCATTTTAGCTTTAATGTTGGACTTTAAAATGTAGGCGTGTCTGTAGTCACTGAAATGTGAAACCCTCCAGGGTTTCTCTACAAAAGACATGCATGATCTGTCAATTTGTAATTCAAATATTTCTAATATTTCAAATATTTCTAATTTAAAACGTGATCAAAATTCACTGCTCCTCTGATCATCGTCGCCATCATCATCATCATCATCAATATCATCATTATTACGGTTTTAAATCTGCTTTCCAAGCTGGCATGGGTTGAACGAGTTGTTACGGTCTGATCAAGTTCTTATTTAGAGTTACTGTCCTACCAGGTGAGTTGGAGGACCACATTTCTTTCATCACTTGACTACTTTTTACTTAAGAACAGGCACCAGCAAAGTGGTAAATATTGAGCCCTGAGATTCTATATATGGTTATCCAAGCAGTCCATGAACATTAAATATTCCAACTATAGCAATATGAATGGAATTTTAGTATTCTTTATCAATTTTGTTTAGAACTTTCATTAAATTTCTATAAATATTCCTTATTAAAAACTGATAACGACACAAAAGAATTAAGGCATTATTTTTTTATTTTTATTTTTTTGTAATCAAGAAATGACTTTGATTATGTGTCTGCTTCATCGGGGTTGACCTGGGGCTAAATGATTATGACAATAAATGGATCCAGCTGGTGAGAGACAGGATTGCTTTTTCTCTAAACATAATTTACAAAATAATGAAATCCCACAAATTTGTGTAAATGATTTCATATATAATTCATTAATATTGTTGTTAATTAGCTTAAATAGGTTAAATCATCATTTGCCTATAATTCATAATAAAACTAATGAATGCAAATAAAAAACTGAGATTTTGAAAGCCCCCATACACACCCTTCGTCTTCTCCAACCTATAGCTTGTTCACTTTATACCTAATTATGTGGCTCTGATGACAGCTCGTTAGAAACATGACAGTTTCTGTCTCTCTGTCATAGTTTAACCTCTCCCCAGCTGGCACAATGCCGCCTTACTATTCAACGTCACTCTCCCTCTCAGTTGGGAACTCTCTATCGTCCAAGTTATTTGGTGACCACACCAGTGCTGGTGCCAATGTAAAAAGCACCCACGCAGTACCCTCTGTAAAGTGGTTGGCATTACGAAGCATGTCCAGTCATACAAATTGTGCCAAAGCAGATAACAGAGCTTGACGTAGTCCTCTGGCTAGCCAGCGTCTGTCAAACCATCCACCTCATGCTGGCATGGAAGACAGATCTTAAAGATGATGATGATGATAGTGTGTGTGCGTGCATGCGTGCGTGTGTGTGTGAAATACAAAAATGACTCCAAAATATATTTTCCCTATAATTTGTATATTTATCACTAATTCTGGCAGAATCTCTGGCAAAACCTGCTAGTGGTTTTAGGCTGAACTCCAAACAACTTTATGCTGAAGCCCTAACAACTGTCAGGCAGAACACTTGGCAGCCTTATGCAGAACCCAGAGTCATGGCAAAGGAACTCTGATTGAGAAACACTGTTTCGCAGCTTTACTAATAGGGGAAGAAGATCTCAGATACTGAAACAACAGATACAGTGTTTGAAGTGGAGACCAAATGGTCATGGCTGGAACGTCTGCAACCATAGGTCTGCTTTACCTGGGCCCCAAAAACATAATAACAACGTCACGGTGCACATTAAAATGCAAAGCAACGCCATTCGTCTCATCTTAACAAAAACATACACTGAATGACACGGCCCAATAAACCCTGCTACTCGACAGATGTTTCTTTTTTGTCTCTTTACCGCTTTGAATAAGAAAGCTGTACACCACCACAGCCCAAGGTTACCTACTTCTTCCTCCTCTTACAGCTACTGCTAGTACTGCTTATCTCATTATCCCCACTGCATCTCGTCTGCCTAACCCAGAAATGCTGCCCCTGCCTAAGGGGACCCCTTTCTCTGAGCAGATCATTCCTACCCCCATCTCCCTACTAGAATCAACCAACAGCAATTCAAGACAAACAGGACCCGTAAAGGTCACAAGCACATACTACAATCACGTTTCTAATTCATTAATGGAAATAATATTCTTAAAAGCCTTGCGAGCAATGTTACTATTCAGCTTCATCTTGTCACTGCAAGGGTTTTCTGTTAATTTTGTTTTTTTTTGTTTTGGACATTTATGATTTAACGATGCACTAATTACAGTTGTTAATTTGTCACTCGCTTATCTTTCTTCAATGTTGACATTGTTGACAAGTCATTTCTATGATAACCGTTTAACTCTGTTTTGACGTTAGAAAACTTGTCAGTTTCTTCTATGATCATGTGCTTATGTGGTATTTATACAAACATACACACACGCACACATATATATACACATACATACATACACATACATACATACACATACATACATACATACATACATATGTATGTATATATATATATATATAAATATATATATATATATATATATGTATATACATATATATGCATATATATATATATGTGTGTGTGTGTGTGTACATGCATATATATACATGCATACATGCATATATACATGCATGTGTATATATATATATATATATATATATATATATATTCATGTATACATATATATATATATATATATATATATATATTCATGTATACATATATATATATATATATATATATATATACATATATACATATATATTCATGTATACATATATATATATATATATATATATATATACATATCTACATACATATACATATCTACATACATATACATATCTACATACATATACATATCTACATACATATACATATCTACATACATATACATATCTACATATATATACATATCTACATATATATACATATCTACATACATATACATATCTACATATATATACATATCTACATATATATACATATCTACATATATATACATATCTACATATATATATATATATATATATATATATATATAGATAGATATATATATATGTATATACATATACATGTATATATACATATATATATACATGTATACATACATATATATATACACACACATGCATACATATGTGTATATATCTATACATGTGTGTGTATGTATGTACACACACACACACACAGCACACACATTTTGTGGTTGAATAGCCTTCTCAGTAGGCCTATCATAAATATGAACACACCATCTGGGACCCTTTAAATCAGAACATTAACTGTACAAAAATAATAATAAAACCTCTGTTAACATTAAAACACCTTATATCTCAGATATTGCCTAACTGCCCAATAAAACAATGTAACAGAGAACATAGGAGTTGGTTCACACCAGCAACATAATAGTACAGACAGGCAAGTTATCTAACAAGAAAATCTGCTTTTTTTGAAAAGATTAACTAAGGTTCTAATTAATATTTGGAAACACCCCCACCCCAATTTATATTCTTTGCAATCTTAGTGGGAAAATGATTTAATTAGTTATTATATGGCATACTGCTCAGAAATTTAAGAATCAATTGACTCCAGAGATAGATTTTTATTTTTTTCCACTTTGAACAAAAATTCTGAAATTAATTGTTCTTCATTTACTGTCTGTCTGTCTGTCTATTAGATATATATATATATATATATATATATATATATATATATATATATATATATAGGAAAATGAAAAAAAAGGCAGAATGCTAAACTGGAAGCATATTTTAATAAAGATTTCTAACCGGTTTTCATTGCGATGAAGCAAATTATCAAGAAGAAGGAGAATGAAAATGTTTTTTACAAAGAAGTACAAAATGAAGAAAATAATATATAAAACAATAATATATAAAAAAAAATAAATATATCCATACATTATATTGTCTTTGAGCTTTTGAAGTTCAATAGTAGTTCATGTATATAATGGTAGGAAAAATAAGGATGCATGAGAGTTGAGAGTTTTGTTAGGTTTTAAAAAAGGGTTAAAAGTTTGTGTTAAGCAGGAAATGTGGTGTCAAAACAGGAAGTGTGTGTAAGGGGAGACAAATGTTCCTAGGAACAGACATAAACTTCCTGTTGAAAAAGAGTTCATAACTCCAACTAAAAACATTTGTCTCCCTTTACACACACTTCCTGTTTTGACACCACATTTCCTGCTTAACACAAACTTCTAACCCTTTTTTTAAACCTAACAAAACTCTCAACTCTCATGCATCCTTATTTTTCGTACCATTATATACATGAACTACTATAAAAGCTCAAAGACAATATAATGTATGGGTATATTTATTTTTTTATATATTATTGTTTTATATATTATTTTCTTCATTTTGTACTTCTTTGTAAAAAAACATTTTCATTCTCCTTCTTGATAATTTGCTTTCGCAATGAAAACCGGTTAGAAATCTTTATTAAAATATGCTTCCAGTTTAGCATTCTGCCTTTTTTTTCATTTTCCTATTATTTCTCCACGTGCGGTTAACACAACCCCACTATTTACTGACTTATATATATATATATATGTATATATATATATATATATAGATATTAGTTTATGTATATAATAATATTATCTCAGTTATTAAAACCTTTGATAATTTAAATATGTTAATAGTTACCAGAGGTAGCAAAATTACACTAAAAAACAAGACATCACACCCGTTTTACAGGTAGAGATACCAAGTTAAAGTGATACATTTTGAGAAGATATCCATATATATATATATATATATATATATATATATATTAAAATATAGATATGCAGGGCAGGGAATCGTCAATTAGTAATAAAATTAATAATTAACAATTTTGCCGGGTAGCTCAGTATGAAAAAACCTTTTCGGTAAAAACATTTATAATCATAAATATATAGGGATTGACAGTAACCTGCTTCTCCAACATACTGAGAATTCAGAAATAGCAGTCAAAGAACTACTGATTTCAAAACTACAAATTATTACTCCAGATTGATCAATCTGGAGTAATAATTTGTAGTTTTGAAATCAGTAGTTCTTTGACTGCTATTTCTGAATTCTCAGTATGTTGGAGAAGCAGGTTACTGTCAATCCCTATATATTTATGATTATATATATATATATATATATATATATATATATATATATATATATCTGTCTCTCTGTCAGTTTGTCTGCATGTTTATCTATTCATCAACTTGTATGTTTATCTTCCTATTTTTTTATGCATCTATCTGTCTGCTTAACTCCCTGCTTGTGTCTATTTATCCATCTATTTATCCACCTCAATTTCTCTATCTATGTATATATCTATCATATCTTTCTCTATCCTTCTTTCTCTCTCACACAATCAATAGTTGAAATATTTAACCCACTTTCTTTCAAAATATTTGTTACTTAAAGAAACAAATATAGCTTTAACACTCGTCACACAATTATCAACATTATCGGCGTAACCAACAAAGCATGAAACTCTACACAGTTGCTTGGCCAGTTAGAAATAGCATCCAAAACTCTCACACAGTCACTTGGCTGGTTAGAAATAGCAACCAAAACTCACACAAGTCACATCACCTTTAAAAAGGGGCTATTAGTTCACACATGTATCTTTATTTATAATTGATTTAGTCACCACTGATCTGGGATAACATGGTATGCTAACTGTAAACTGTTACACTTTTTACAAATGGATCTATAACATGAATCAGTGATCAATCAGAACATATTAGATAATACGTCTATCCTAATTTATCTCTAATTAATTCATCACTAATCCAGAGACTAATTGTGAACTGTTTTCAAGGGCTGTCTTAAGGCATGGGCCTACTGGGCAGTCGTCCAGAGACACTCATGGGTTCACTACTCCTATTACTACTACAACTATTTCTTCTAGTCATCCAACTTCAATTGGTGGCACTGTGCAGTTCTAGAACTCTGTAGTGTTTTCAAATCACCAGTTCTCAGACCATGTCATGTAGTTTAACCAAATGAAGATCAATTCGCTCAACTTCATATCCACCATGCTGCTCCTCATGACTTTTCCACGATCCTGGCTTGAGTTTTTATTTGGTCAATGAGATTAACTCCTCCACACTATTGGGTGACCGTTGACTCTTACGAGTTCCTCCACCCTTTGATAGGTTTTGTGTTTCATCCTACAGGTGTCCTAATCACCCTCCTCACCAAGCAAGCTTAGTGGAGTTGCTGGTTTAGTTGCCAACAACCTGATGATGCGACAGGCTGTATTGGTTAACATGTTACCAAGAGCACTTGAAAGTGACCTGACATAAGGTCAAGGGGTCCGATTCTGATCTATGTATATTGTGGCTTGTAGTCAATACTATGGGGCTCACTGCTTTGATTTGCCTGGGAATGAGGTAGTGGCTGGCTAGAAAGCTGCTAAGATGGTCCTACTGTGTAATGCTTTTCACAAATTGATCGATGATAACATGGATCTGCAATTGGTCGAAGATTCTGCTAGGACCACAAAAGCATACCCCAGCCAACCATCCTCAAAGCTCAGGAGAACTTGGGGTCTTGGGACAAAACCTATTTTTCTCATAGGTTCTATTAGTCATTTATCACTGATTAATTAAACATGGTGTTTTTTTTTTGGGGGGGGGGAGGGGGCAGCAGCGGTAGGGACCAAATGCCTGCAATAAACAAAGATAGCTGCATACTAATATAGTCCAAGATGGCCGAACATCATCAAAAATAAATAGATAAATAAATAAATAAAACCTTGAAATAAGTGACAACAAATCTCGTTCCATAGTTTTTCTTGTCAGTAAAATCTTAGGAAGCGACCATAGATAATCACTTCTTTAAAACTGTCTTCCTTTATTCAATATTCCCCCTTCTACCTTCCTTCCATGGCATCTACAGCTGTTCAATACTGGATTAGCAGCAATTGTTCTTTTTGTTTCTCTTTTCTTTTTAGCCAATACCATTATGCCCTCAAAATCTGTTGCATTTTAATTCTGTACAACAAAACCATATTCCGCAGCTGGTTCAGTATCTCCTTTTATGTTTTATAGTTTGTGTATTTCAGTTATCGAACTGCAGCCATTCTGGGCTACCACTTGGAAGAGTTTCAATGATATAAATCAAATCAAATACTTATGGGTTTCTCTGTTTTGTTATTTTGTTTCTCATTTCTTTCTGCTTTTTGTAAGTCTGGTATTTATTCTATCAGTCACTTTTACTGAACTGCTAGATTATGGGGTACATAAACAAACCAACAGTTGCTGAACAATAATGAGGGTTGACAAATGCAGACACAAAGAGACATATACACATACATACATACATATGCCAGCATGGACAACAGATGTTAAATGATGATGATATTGATATATATATATATATATATATATATCCCATAATGGGTTTCTACATAGTTTCAACTTCTAAATTCACTCACAAGGCTGTTTCTGTAGTCTAACAGAAGTTTTGTAGTCTTGAAAGCTGCATGGCAAACTCCCCAGAGCTGGTGGCATGTAAAAAGAAAAAAAAAAAGCCATAGTGCACTGTAAAGTGGTTGGCATAAAAGGAAGGGCATCCAGCCATAGGAACTACACCAAAGTAGACAATGGAGCACAATGCAGTCCTTAAACTTGTCAGATCCTGTCAAACCATCCAACCCATGCCAGCGTGGAACAAGGATATAACCCTTTAGCATTTAAACCGGCCATATCCAGCCAAAATATTCAATTTATTTCACATTCAAACTGACCGGATCTGGCACCTCACACCTACCCTACAATGTCATTCTTAAAAATAAACAATCACATCATCAAAATCTTGAAGCTACAAAACAATACATGATTAATTCCAAAACGCTGCGAATAAACAGGCATTATCTTTGACAGGGTAATCTGAGTGCTAAAGGGTTAAATGATGACAATGATAATTAATTAATGTTAAACTCTTTAACATTCAGATTATTCTGTCAAATGTAAGGCTTATTTATTCCCATTGTTTTGAATTTACCATGCAATATTTCACAGCATCAAGATATCAAGTCTTTGTATATTTTGTCATGTAAATCAAGTTAAAGAAACATACTTATGTATATGCATTTCCATATATATATATATATATATATATATATATATATGTATATATATTTAGTTGAAATTTAGAGAAAAAGATGAAGACAGGTGTATGAACAACAAGCAGGTGTATTAGTTTGATGCTTGGGAAAATGAAAAAGTTTTTTACGTTTCAAACCTATGTTCTTCAACAGAAAGGAATATACATATATATATATATATATATATATATATATATATATATATATACATATATATAGTTGTATAAATTAAAACCTTATTTAGCCGTTTGGCATTCAGATTACTTTGTCAAATGTAATGCTTATGTATTCACATGGTTTTGAATTAATCATGCATTATCTCATAACTTTGAGATTTCAATGATATGATCGTTTATTTTTAGAATGACATGGTAGGATGGGTGTGAAAGGCTAGATCTAGCCAGTTTGAGCATAAAGCAGGTAGAATATTTAAGCTGGATATGGCCAGTTTAAATGCTAAAGGGCTAAGGCAGATAAATTTAATGTGACTAATAACAATGAACTATTTGTCCCCTAAAATGACAATGAACTATTCATCCTCTAAAAACAATATTCCTTACTTGAATCCTCCAAAAATTTCCCCTTGGAATCCTGAAATGTCACCTCTGAGGTTAAACTCCAACCCCACTCCCGACTATATCTTCCATCTTTCTTATGTAATTCTCTCTGCACCATGTCTGAAAAGAAGCTTATCGTCATTACTCACTCTCAACTACCACGATAGGACAATAAATGTTGTATTCAGCTTAGACCAATTCATAAGATGTTTAACTGGCCAACCAGTCATGGCACATATGTTACACATAAAACAACAACAACACCAGCTATAAAAACTGTAAATCAATTTGATATGATTTATATAAACATGCATCTTATTACATTTAATTACATTGCTGCTGTTACATTTGTGCTATTTATTACTCTCATTTAAGTTCCAATATGGCTTTATCCAGACGCGACTCTTTCTAAAACACTTTATACCCTTGTTCAGTCTCTTTTCACAGTCTGGTCTGTCAGATGACCTTCACCTTGCTGACTGTACATATGATCTTGACCTTTTGGCAATTTGTATGCTGCTGTCAGACCAACTTCACAAAGGTACCCAATGACCTCTTGAAGTTTAGAAATAAGGGCAATAAGAGATGATTCTTTTGATGTATTGATTTGCTGGTAACATCTGTAACAATTGACAGGAGTCACTCATTTGCATCAGATTCAATAACACTCTGATATAACACTCTAAATGGCGTCGAAGTTTCTCTTCTGTTAACCACTGCCAACGAAAAAAACGCAGGGGAAGAAACATCTTAATTTGATACTTCAGTGATTCAGTAGAGTCATAATATAATTGACCTGATACGACTGAGTTATTTTACTGAGCCTGGGTAGATATTTCATTGACTGATTGGTATTTCATTGAGACTGGATAGATATTTAAATGACTGATTGGTATTTCATTGAGACTGGATAGATATTTAAATGACTGATTGGTATTTCATTGAAACTGGATAGATATTTAAATGACTGATAGATATTTCATTGGCTGATAGATATTTCATAGACTGATAGATATTTCATTGAGTGATAGATATTTCATTGGCTGATAGATATTTCATTGGCTGATAGATATTTCATTGGCTGATAGATATTTCATTGGCTGATAGATATTTCATTGACTGATAGATATTTCATTGACTGATAGATATTTCATTGACTGATAGATATTTCATTGACTGATAGATATTTCATTGACTGATAGATATTTCATTGACTGATAGATATTTCATTGACTGATGTACTATACCTTATTAACTCTGAAGAAGGGAAAGGAAATTCGAACACAGCACGAATAGAGATGGCAATAAAAAACAGAGCAATTTTTGCAGAGTTTTAACTATTGATAGAATCAGATGCAATGAGCTTGCAAAGTTGTTAGCACAGTGCATAAGATGTTTAGTAGTATTTTCTCCAGTGCTTTACATTCTAAGTTCAAATACTGCTGAGGTCAGCTTTGCCTTTTGTCCCTTCAGTGTCAATAAAATAAGGTACCAATCAAATATTGGGGTCAATATAACCAATTTACACCTGCCAATCACAATTACCAGCTTTGAGCCCTGCAATGGACCAATGTCCAGTTCAGGGTATATTTTGTGATTTTGGCCACTTATGCACCATGGAAACCAGGCAACTGGCCCTGTTAGTCCTAGAGCTCAAGAAAAATAAAAAAATGAAATTACTATCAGTCCTGCTGTATGCTAACGCTTATTTTATTGCCCCCTCCCCATCCTTTACCCATCCATCTAGGAATGACCCAAAAGGTCATCAGGGCAATCTCTTCTACTTTGTTTGCTAAATAACAAATAAGATGGAGATTACAACAGAAAATAATGGCAGGATGAAAGCCCAGCCTAATGCGAAGAACACAAATATTCGGAGCATGAGATAAAAGGTTAAAAAACAATAAAGTATTTATTCTGGAAGAATTCTATTGTTTCTGCAAACTCATGACATATTGGCAAGAATAAGTATAATCATAAATTATTTTGACCTGTGAAAATTCCACATTTTCATAAATGGTCTTATTTCCATTGTGAAAGCACTTGTGTAGCTGGGAGTTGGTGGAGAGGGGCTTGGGGGGGGGGGGGGCGGTCCATCCCAGGCGGCACTTTAAAGGAGCACCGCTTTTAGGTCTGTTGTAGGCAATATACGTTTCGTGGGTTGGTATACCCACATGAATTAACATGGATATGTCAGAGATATGCTTGTTTTATCAATTCCACAGGAGTGAAAGACAAAGCCGGTCTCCATGGGATTTCAATTTAGATCAGTGACACAATTAAGTTAGATACCATTCGACTTATGTATTCATTTATGTGTATACTAGAGTTATCTACAACAGTAACAGTGATAACAGCTCTTGCTGCTTAGTTTCAAGACTAAACAAGACAGCCCCAAGTCAGTAGATCTACAATCAAAGTTTATCCAGCTGAGGCCATCTAGTTTATATGGGACGTGTTAAAACACTATGTTATCCAATGTGCCCTTTCTTCTGCCAAGATAGCAGAATTTTATTTGGAGATTTGGCTGCTGTTTCTAGCAGATCAAGAGACCACATGGTGTGTTCTAGTCTGGACATGTACTCTGTGGATAGTAGAGAGAGAGGGGGCAAGTGCAGACTACAACAGTACATGTCGAGGAAGAGGCAGTGTTGTCATCAGACAGGTAGAGGCATGATCTACCTGGAGTCATAATTGTTTTAAATTTTAGCCTAAAGTCAGTTAGTGGAAAGGGCTTGTTGATTACATCCCCCCCTGTCCCACAGTGTTCAACTGGTACTCATTTTCTCAACCCCTAAAAGGACGAAGAGTGAAGTCAACCTGAATGGAATTTGAACTCAGAACATAAACAGCTGCTAAGCATTTTGTCTGATGCGCTCGTTATTCTACCAGCCAGTTGCCTTGGTTATAAAACTAATGATAAAGATCTGGTCATTTCTAACTGTTCTGTCAATTATCTGGATACTTTAAATAGAATTGATGTACAGAAGTATAAAAAGTAAAGCTCTGACTTTTAACCCCTTAATCCAAGAGATGAAACTAGATATTCTAAAGCATCTAGTCTGGTGCCCTATTGTCTTAATCATTTCCACTGTTATAACATTATGAATAATGATTACTGACGTAAACACAAAATCACAAGTAGAAAGATATATTTTTCAATGCATAAATACTGATAGAACAAAATCCTTTAAGAGCAGAAAAATCTGTCAGCAACCACTGACAGAAACTAACTTACGTTTGTTTACATATGATGTAAGAAAATCACAAATTTTGGAGGAAGATCTGGTCAGTTACTTCCAAAAAGTTCAATCACACTATCTCGACAAGGTGTGGAGGTGGCCTTGGTCCACATGACATTGAAGTATGGCCAGAAATATGCCCTGACAGGTTCTACCAAACTGTGAAGGTACTATACCAAAGAAAGTACTATTTTCCAGTTACAGTACTAAACACATCACCCAACAATGGCAAGAACAAAGAAGAAACTATTCACACTGTTTGATTCTCAACAGCCACAGAGATAGAAGAGGGCAGTGCCAGACCGATGGAACGGTAAAGAAGATGCCACTTTTTATAACTACAATAGAATCAACAATTGCATAGTCAATATACTGATACAATCATAAATACCAGCGACTAAAAAGTATTTCATTTTGACCACTCTGGGAAGATAAAAGGCAAAAATCAACCTCTACAGGATTTGAACTCAGAACATAAAATGAAACAATATCGCTAGATATTTTATTTTCCTTTCTACTGATTCAGCCAAACTACCACCCTTATGTTAGGAATAATGTAAAATATTCAAAGAGATAAGATGATATTATGCAGTGACATGTAACTAGGTGTGTCACGTGAGATGGTTTTTTTTTCTCAAATGAATTAATTTAGAAGAGGAAATGTACTTTCTATAAGGTCGTTTAGACCCAGGGACAGCCCTGACTGAGTTGACCTATGACCAAAATCATTTCACCACAGTCTATATTATTTAATGCATTCTCCTTTTCTGTTTAACTCTTTTGTCATCACATTTCTGTTGCCATATATTGGTAAGATAGATGCCGCTAATATTCCACTTGAAGCGTTGCACATGAAGATAACCATGAATGCTGTTTGTAAGAGTATTTTTACATATTGCTACATTTGCAAGATGCTAGCAACACTCACTTGAGGAAGCACAGTTCTTTCTCCCAGGTAAGAACAGGTGAGAATGAGTGTGAGAGTAGACTCTATAGGGACTGGCCAAAAGATGCTGACAATTCCAAGCAAGCATTCATCCCTCCACCCATTGTTACCATGTAACAGGGTTTCTTTTGGCGTTTGCTCACTTAGTAGTGAGCTCTAACACGGTCTTCTACATCACTTAATAGCGTTTTAATTATGCAATGCAGAGGTGTTTAACTCTATTAAGCATTGCATACCCTACATTGACATGCTATTTCTGGAAAAGAAAATTTTAAAAAAATAAGAAACACACAAAAAAAAATTTAAAGATAGGATGGTCGCAACTAGAACATCTTTTATCATAGCTGTCTTTGATTAGAACACTGACCTGAGATTACACAACAACAACAACAACAACAATCAAAGGAGCCTCTATAGACTTATTCAACCAACTAATAATGTTTCTGGTTTTTTGTTGTTGTTAATTTTTCTGCAGACATTGACTTACAAATCTGAACATAAAGTGCATTGATTTCATTAGTCTCTGGGGGATCTACCAAGGTCAAAGACACAGCTCAATCTCTTGACTAAGCCATGAAGGAATATATATATATATATATATATATAAAACAATAATACATGGTAGTTTACATTATCAACTGTACTCCTTTTCCCTTTCCCCAATATGTCAACTGGTGACCATGTTCAAAATCAATATTAATCTTTGCTAAGTAAAACATATCGACAGAAGAGCAACGATTAATAGAAAATGAATAAAGCTGATTGAATTAACTCCAGAAAAGGACTCAATATATTTTAGCAGCCCTCATAAGGGATTGAAGTTAAGTCAATCTCAGTGAGATATGAAATCCAAAAAGAGATCAATGACTTGTAAGGACATGGTGTTTCGTTATGCAACCACAATATGCTACAAAGTATATTTAACGTTTTTATAAGTCAATACCATGTTCTACTGTGTTAGCAGTGCTATTGCATCACTGTTGACGAGTGATCTACAAAGCAAATTTGAACAGATGTTTCATCTGTTAGAAACAGCAGCCAAATCTCTCACAAATCCTACTCTGTCATCTTAAAAACAGAATCAACCCACTGGATAATCTAGTCTCAAGTTTAACTAAAAAAATATGGGATATTAAAAGAGTAATAGCCAGCATTAGGGTTGGCTTATGGCCAGCCAGTCAAGAAGTTCCCTTCTGTTTGATTTTTAGTCTGGTCCACTGTCCATCAGCAGCTTGCCAGGCTTGTCATAACTTCACTCTATTACTCACTTTTGCCAGCTGAGTGGACTGGAGCAATGTGAAATGAAGTGTTTTGCTCAAGAATACAATGCATCGCCCAGTCCAGGAATTGAAACCATAATCCTGAGATCATGAGTCCAACACCCAAACCACTAAGCTGTGTGCTTCCATAAAAATACTGGATAACTGGCACTCCATTGGTTAAAATGACAAGGGTTGCAGCTGATCCGATCAATGGAACAACCTGCTCATGAAATTAACGTGCAATTGGCTGAGTACTCCACAGATATTCTTTTATTTTTGTACTTGTTTCAGTCATTTGGCTGCAGCCATGCTGGAGCACCGCTTTTAGTCGAACAAATTGACCTATGACCCGAGATATTACAGATGTCATCATTCAGTCTTCTTATTTATTTATTTTCTCTCAGCATCATATATCTAGAACTACATTAACCTGAGTCTTCTTGGGTGTGGTTTGCGAGAGATTTGGCTGCTATTTCAAGGTTAGTTAAGAAAATAAGTATCAGCGATACACCACCAGCCATTCAGCCGTTTATACCTCCCGCCCGTTCAGTCTTTCGTAATAATGATGTAATGGGCACTATGCCGCGAATATGGAAGGGCGGGATGTGTGTGTGTGTGTGTGTGTGTGTGTGTGTGTGTGTGTGTTGAGAGAGAGGGGAACACATCAATTAAGCCGAAAACAGTCGTTTTGCCTATTTTATCGAAATACTTTTTTTGTAATAAGAGTCTATCGACACGGTGGTGCAGAAATAAATTCTACTGGAATAAGAGCGAAGTCAGAATGACTTAGTCATGAAGAGAGAGAGAGAGAGAGAGACAACGAGACAGACAGAGGGAGAGAGAGATAAGACTATGCCAAGAGTGAGAGACAGGCAGAAAAAGGGAAGAAGAAAGAGTAAGATATAGAAAGAGGGAAGTTATAAGAAAAAGTAGAAGAAAACTGAACAGGTAATAATAAATGGGTTTTTATCTTTTTTGTAAATGCACCAAAATAACTATCTTAATATTTTATATATTTACACAGAAGAAATGTAGAAATGAGAGTGAGAGATTAAAAAAAAAAACAGTAAAAGAAATTGAGAAGAATACAAAAACAAAAAGGGGTGGAGAAAAAAAGCAAACTAAAACGATGAGGGGGGCGGTGGGGAAAGAGTAAATGTTTTGTTAAGATTTAAAATTTTAAGCGAAAAATACATTAAAAAAAAATTCTTTTACAGAAAATATTAAAGCTAATATTTAATGCACAGATGTTGGTGGGCGGATTAGACAGGTAGATAGATAGGGGGGTTGATTAGGTAGGTAGGTAGGTAGGTAGGTAGGTCATGGGCTTTACAAATTGATAGTTCCATAATTGAAAAGCGTGTGTAGTGTTACATATTGCCATATATACATACACATACTTGCAGATATATGGAGTATGCTTGGGTTTGTGGGGGTATGTCTGGGGTATGTAAGCAAGTGTGCATATGTTTACAAAGGTATGTATACAAGTATGTATACACACACACACACACACACACACATGGATACCAACTTGTATACGTGGAGAGTGCAAACATGCGGACATATGCATGTGAGAATGGGTATATATATATATATATATACACACACACACATGCACGCATTCCAGCTTCCGGGTGTGCACGCATGTCTGTGTGTATATTAAATGTAGATGTATGAATGAGTTTATGTGGGTGCGCATTACCCATGCATGCATGGATAATGCAAACGTACATATGGAATTACACAAACGAAAAATTTGGTATTCTATCGAAAAATCGGTATTTTCTTTGTTCTTAAGTTCACATGAACATCGTTAATGCATTTGATATAAATATATGTGCGCGCGCGCGTGCGTGCGTGCGTGCGTGTGTATCAGGAGCAAGCACATCGCTAAATCCAATTTCCCAATCTCATCTTTCGCAAATTCTAGTTTTGAGCTGGAACGTTTTATAATTTCTAAAGAATTTTACATTTTAATTCAGAGTATACGTGGGAGAAAGATGTAGATATAGCATGAAAATATATAGCCAGACATACATACACACCCTTACGTATATAAACACATACATTTACATACATACAGAACACATGCTCATTCCCAAAAAAAAAAAAAAAAAAAAAGACGATGCCTGGAAGCAAGGTGGAAACAAATTTGGACTCATATTAATGCAAAAAATAATTGAGGGTGTGTGCATATATATATATATATACGCATACATACACACATATACAGAGAAATATATATGCATATATATGCACACATACATATATATATTATATATATATATATATTATATATATATATATATATATATATTATATATACATACATAGGCGCGCGCACACACACACTCACATGCATATATGTTTGCGAGTGTGTATTAGTATGTGGCGAGTTCCATCTCTTCAAATGTCAACTAACCCCTCCGAGTCCTTCGGCGGTGAAATGTAAAGAAGAAGAAGAAGAAAAAGAAGAAAGGCGGGGGGGGGGAGAAAAAGAGAGACTACGGCAGAACGGTGATGACATCGGAGTAGCATAGCTGTTAATGATGATGCTATGTGACTGACATCATAGACGTCTGGAGACAGAAGTAAAAGAACTGAACTGAAATGCAATGCAATGCGATGCGATGCAATGCAACGGAATTGGATGCTGAAAACAGACATACGGAAAAGGATAAGGAGAGAAAATTCTTCCAACTTAATTGTGCAAAAATAGAATTTCAGCAAAGCAAATATTTGACCCCTACTCACTACCAACCCCCAATATACATATATATATATATATATATATATATATATATATATATATATATATATATATATATATATATATATATGTATACAAATTAAAAGGGTAAAGGTTATCAATTTATTAATTAATAAATCAATTAACAATTAACAATTTTTACCAAGCCCATCGGTATGAAAGCACCATTATTGGTGGAGAACTTATTTAAAAGCTCATATATATTTATAAATATAATTCTCAGCTTTTTTAGCTGCTATTTCTGAACTTCAGTATATGGTGAAGCAAATATTTGCTGATCCCTTAATTATATTTATAAATATTATATATATATGTATATATATATAGCGATGTTTATGATAATTGCTTATTAATGATGATAATGACGATCGTGATTATGATGACGATGATAATGATAATTAATGATTATGATGACGATGATTATAATGATGGTTATGATAACGATTATTACCAAGTCGTTGGTTACGACGACGATGGTTACGATGACAATAGTACCGAGAACGATGATTATGACAGCGATGACGTTCCTTATGACAATGATTTATGATGATTACAACGTTGATTATGACGTCGATGACTATTACGACGTTCGTTATGACAACAATTAGGATTTCTTGCTCTGGCACCAGCCGAGAAAAAATTTGTAAGAGAAATTATTACGGATACATCGACTCCTACCAAATCCACCCGGCATAGCAACTACTGCTAGTCCAAGGCAAAGTCAGACGCTGGCAGGATTTGAAACAAGAAGTGAAGTGAGAATTATATACTGTTCAAATAATTGGGACTTTTTTTTTTTTTCTTTTGCCACAAGGACAACGGAAATGAGACATCACAGGACGAACAACACGAACCAGTGAGTGTGAGGTAAGCGTAACGAAGTGTAGGATCGGATTAGGAAGAAAAAGTATGACTATGTTTTTGGCAGTTAAAAGCAAAAATCTTCCTCGCATTACACACATCAGCTATGGGCAACCTGCTGTCCGCCGGGATTTACGAATGGTACGCCCATCGAAAAATAAACATGATCGCTTTTTTTTTTTTTAAGCAATGCGGCCCGCCTGAGAATAATCCAGGTCTCGTGCCGAGCCCATTACTCGAAAAAGGTTTCCCATACCTAGCATCACACCCTTCCATCTGGAAAAAGGCAGGACATATTGAATAAAAGTAGTCTTAGATTTGCAATGGACTGTCATGGCCGGAACGCCTTTTATCAAAGGTCTGTTGAATCGGAGGTGACTTGGGACACAGCAACAACAATTAAAGCAAGTGCAATTAGCCATAAGCGGTAGCTCTAGTTCCGCCCCACCCTCGTATAGAGGGTGGTGTTTGTTTTAATCTAAGTATGCAGTAGTTAGCGGAGTTAGTAATAGCGCAATAAGAAATAAACTCAATGTCTATTTCAATATATGAAATATAAATCGAAAGAGAAAAAAAGCAAGAAAGAAAGAAATCCATTGTAAATTAAATGGAACGTGGAAGTTAAAAAAATGCGTCACTGTAATTTGGTTGGCGTTGGATGTCCCGTCGTTCCACGTTCAAATCTCGCAAAGAATGCTGTACTGATTTTTAAAATTTTCACCCCGTCCCAGTTCAGGTCTCGAACTAACGAGAAGGGATCCCTCCCATATGTGAATAAGCGAGTTTCAATGAGGCCAATCAACATGCTAGAAAAAACAGCCAAAACCCTACATTGGACGATGTGATCGCTTGTACACAGAAAGACAGGATGGACGGATGGTCATAGTTGGAACGCATTCGATTGCGGCTGATCTGGGGGGGTGGGGTGGTAAACAACTACCTCGACAAAGGACCAGCCACCAAGGGAGCCTCTACGTGGTCGTTCGACATATTAGAAATAGCAGGCACATCTCCGTCAAATTACGCCGTACTGTCCTGAGCAGAGGACAATTTGATCGAGACTGACTTGGAGTTAAACACTAACCTTAGCAACTCAAACCAACAAGGAAGCTTCTGCGTAATGACCAAATCATATCTTAACTTCTTAAATAAAGGGCACCTAGAGTAAGTAACCTCCATGCAGACACTCGATCTGCTAGATACCGCAACCAAATCTCTCACAAACCGTATCCTATAGTCATACAGGTTGGAAGGGTACATCGATCGGATAATTACTGCGCTAAAGGTATAATGTGTTTAGAAAGTAAAACAAACAAAATAATGATAATACTAACAATATGGGATGGTCACGATTAGAACGCCTTTGATCATAAGCCTGCTTAATCAGGACTAACCTGTGGCTAAACAAAACCACTACCAACAACCTAGATCAATAAAACAATCAACCTTAGTGATAGGCTAGAAACGTTCGATCGCTCAATCGATCAAAGCTACAAACACACACACACACATTATATATATATGTGTGTATATATATATATATGTGTGTGTGTATATATATGTGTATGTGTGTGTATATATATATATATATATATATATATATATATATATATATAATCATAAACACACACTTATACGGTACATTAGCGTTAGCAAAATAAAATCATTGAAGTGATCCCAGATAAACTAACGAACACTGATGGCACCTCTGTCTCCCTGAATAATGACTCGTGGCAAGATGTGAAGCTGGGAACAAGTTTTCGCAAGATAAGTTTTGCATAAAATCCTGAACTTTCTAGAGAATTCTGCGCTAATTCCCTCCACCCTCTCCCACCTCCGTCTGTGTCTGGCAATCACTCTCTCTCTCTCTCTCTCCATCCCTCTCAATCTCTTATTTGTCCTTTTCCTCTCCCTTTAACAAGTTATTAATCATATTCTTGTTCACAAATAAATGCTTAGTTTCCATTTATTTTTTTATGTTTGTTTGTTTGTTTCGTTTAATTCGTATATTGAGACTTGGTCGCAATGGTAGATTCTGGAATGTGCGAATGTACGACGATTCGAGCTCAACGCACTGTCTCAATCCCTCACCTCATTAACGATGTTACAGGTCTTAAACAGATATACATGCGCATGTGCATATATATATATATATATATATATATATATATATATATATATGTGTGTGTGTGTGTGTGTGTGTGTGTGTGTGTGTGTATACACGCATTCTTATTAGTGCATATATGCATATATTTATGTACGTAAATGTGCACAAATGCATATATTTATGCACGTAAATGTTTATATATATATATGTGCATCTGCATGTCTATTATTTGTGTGTGTACATATATGCGTGTACACACACACATAGAGATAGATAGATAGATAGATAGATAGATAGATAGATATTGTAAGAGCATGAGACATAAGTTGTCTAGAGAAGGGTGAGAGAAATGAGTGGACTATAAAAATCGAACGAGAGGCCTTCATACCTCTATCTGAAGCAGTGGATATAAACAAACCAAGAGTCTAGTCACAACATACATCGTTAGCAACACTATTATATTAACAGCCACAGCTACAAGCATAACAAGCTGAAACACCAACAACCAGTACAAACAAGCTACGCTAGTTAGAAACAGCAGCCGGTTCTCCCTCCAGTCACTCACCCTGCTTTCTTTAAGGGAGGGGGAAAAAAGATGAAGTGAAAAAGACAGGCTGGAATGTCTGATAATACGTGCATACATCTGCTCGATTAGAGACTAAACCGGGACTAAACTGATAAATTCTGATTTAGGTACAAGGCTAGCAGTTTTCAGGGGAGGTGGTTTGTCGATGCCATCAACCCTTGCACTTGACTCGAACCCGAAAGGATGAAAGGCGAAGTTGAACACAACGGCATTTGATTTCGTTGGGTAAAATGCCCGAAGAAATTATGACAACACAACACGACTCACAACTACCACTGCAGCAACAACAACAACCACTGTAGCAACTAATTTAACTACTCAAACTATTGTGAACGAATGAAAGGAGCTTCTATCCGGTTACTCGATCTGTTCGAAACAAGATCAATCTCTCTCCAGTGGCATCCTTTCGTCTTGACAAAGAGTGGGGAAAAAAGAAACATTGGATGGTTTAGTCCCTTCATACCTCTAAAAGATTGTCATGGTTGGAAGCACTTGATCAGAGATCCGCTCAGGCAAGCATGACCAGAAGTTAAACGACCACTACAAAAGTCCGAACGAAGTTTCTACGGGATCATCCTCAGCAAGAAATAGCAGCCGAATCTCCTTAAAAAAAACACACTACCGTCCTAAACAACGAAAATGTATAGTCCCTGAATAGAGTGTCTGAAAATAAGGCGGGAAGATCATGGCTGGAACGTCGATCATAGATGTGCTCAGTTCGCTGGAGGAAGGGGTTGACATGGAGCTATAAACAACAACAGCAGCAGCAGCATTCATAACAACAGCCTTAATGACAATCCAATATCTGATATCGAAGCTACAGTTCAATCGCTTTTCCAGCAGAAAACGACTGAGGAGGAAAATTATTGTTACTGTTTGTTTTTGTTTTTAACCATACACACACAGGAATTTCAACAGTAACACATACAATTTATACACATGTACACACTTTCATACACACACACACATTTATGCCAAGACGATCATATTTACACAAACATGTTGGCTTCATTCCATGCAGGGTCGTCAAACATTTCGCCTAATTTATAAATGATGATTAAATACTTACATAACTTGATAGTCGGGGAACAAGATTTGGTTCAAGATTATGTGTGTGTATGGGTGCGAGTATGATACACACAGAGATACAAAGGCAAACTACATACTATATATATATATATATATATATATATATATATATATTATATGCACACACAGGGAGTACACTTTTGTCAATATATTATTATATTATTACATAAATATTCTGATAGCGACATACAGGCAAGTGAGAGGTTGAATGGAAATCGATATGCGATTATATACATTACAAACTATATAATATATATATATACACACATATTGATTATTTGTGTGTGTGTGTGTGTGTATATATATATATATATATATATATATATATACACGCACACATCTTGATTGTTTGTAATACATATACACATTTTCAAAACTGTCACTACATATATAGACAGTTTGTAATATATATATATATTGACCCTTTATATTGTACAGTACTATTAAGAAATATACATACATACATACATATCAATAAATATTCTGATCTGATAGCGACATATAGGCTGAGAAGAGGTTAAAAACAGATCGATATGTGGATGGATGGATGACTATATGAGAAGTTAGTGCTCATAACATCATCGACATATATAATAGTAAATACACATACACACAAATGCAAACCATACCCAAGTCTGACAGTGCGATATAGATCGGAGGGGAGGGGTTTTTTACACATGAAGTAAACAATAAATAACGATCGAGAGGCATAGATAGATAGATAGATAGATAGATAGATAGATAGATAGATAGATAGATAGATAGATAGATAGATGGATAGCTAGATGGATAGCTAGATAGATAGATGTATAGCTAGATAGATAGATAGATAGATAGATAGATAAACGGATAGATAGATAGATAGATAGATAGATAGATAGATAGATAGATAAAGAGACAGATAAATAGATAGAGATAGATCGATAGATAGATAGACAGTATATATATACACATATAGGATGTGTGTTTATGTATTTAAATTACGTTATGTATAGAATATATTAGAGTAAAAGCTCTCGTCCAGCAGACGAATGATTCTTGTAGTACTCACCGTATATCATAGAAAGTCCAGTTTCGTGCACGAATCGAAAACGTCTGTGCTTAAACAACCAAATGGTCAAAATTGTGAGTAATAGTAAAGTGAGAAGCATGAGAATGGTAAGACTGTCCGTTTTGTGTCGGAAGGTAACGTAAGCCTCTTCTTGGGCTTCTATGGATGGTGATTCGTTTGGTACATTGGTCACCATGGCCATGCTGCTAGGAATAACGGCCAGCAGAAACCACCAGAAGACGACGTGCAACACTAAATGCCAAGAACAACGCAGCAGAATCATGTTAGAGAGTGTCGCCATGTTAAAGTAGTGAAAACACCCCCTTTGAATGAAGGTAAGAGTGTGAGTGAAGGGATAGTAAGAGGGAGTGTGCTATAAAGAAAGAGTTAATGATAGAGGGGAGTAGAGGTGTAAGGCAGAGTGGTATAGAGCGAGGGTGAGAGGTGTAGAGAAAGTGATAGAGGGAAATAGGAAGAGGTGTACAGCTGTATGATGGAGTGGTAGAGAAAGAGTGATAGAGGGAAAGAGAGAAAATGAGAGATATAGAGCTACAGATAAACTGATTGTGAGAGAGGGAGTGGTGAGAGGTATAGAGACACAAGGGGAGTTAGTAAGAGAGTGAAAGAGGTATAGAGATGCATTGAGGTTTAGTGAGACAGAGAGAGAGAGAGGTACAAAGATGCGGAGAGGCTTAGCAAGGGAGAAAGAGAGAATTGATAGAGGAGAGATGGTCGTATATAAAAAGAAAGAGATAAGGAGAGAGTGAACAAGAAATAAAGAGGGTGGTGATAGCAGAGAAAATATAGAGGGGGAAAAGGAGAATAAGATCGTATGTCAGTATTAGCGAGAGGTAGAGGGGAGGAAGAAAGAAAAGGTAAAAAAGACAGACGGAGAAGGAGGTAGAAAAAGAGGATTGCAGTTAGAAAGGGTTGATAAAAATGTAAGAGAACGAGGGTGGTGAGAGTAAGAAAACTAGGAGGGAGAAGGAAAGAGAGTATGTGTGTGTGTGTGTGTGTGCTTACGGAGAAGAAATAAAGAAAAAGACGTTAGAAGAATTGGGTGGAGAAGAAAGAGAGAGAGAGAGAGAGAAACTGAGACGAGAGAAAACTGAATGGAAAAGTTACAAACGAGGAGGAAAAGAGAAAAAGAAAATATAAAATGAAGTGTGACAACCACATGGTTCCGGGTTCAATCCCATGCGCGGCGTCGCGGTCAAGTGTTTGCTACGATAGCTTCGGGCTGACCAAAGACTTACGAGCGAATTCGGTGGACGGAAACTGAAAGAAACCCATCGTATGCATTTATATATATATATATATATATATATATATATATATATATATATATATATATGTATATATCTATGTGTGTGTGCTTGTGTTTGTTCCCCATCACCGCCTGACAACCGGTGCTGGTTTGTTTACGTTCCCTGTAACTTACCAGTTCGGGGAAAAGAAACCGATATAATAAGTACCAGGCTTTAAAAATGACACAAGTACTAAGATTGATCGAGACGGTGCTCCAGCATGGCCACAGTCCAATCAGTGAAACAAGTAAAAAAAAAAATAAACGAGAAACAAATCATTGGAGAGAGAGAGAGAGGCGGGGGAGGAATTAGTCGTATTACACGCCTGTGAGGGCGCTGCAGTGTTTGTCCTTCTCTCTCTTTCTATCTTTCTCTGTCCCTCTTTCTCTCTCTTTCCCTCTCTTTCGAATATGAGTTATGCTTCCGGTTCGTCTGCTTGTATTGGTCGTAAGAGTCACTTCGTTTTCACCTTTCTGAGTTCATTTCCCATCGCGGTCAACTTTGTCCTTTACCCCCTCCGCAATCTATAAAACAACAAATCTACCAGTCATGTACAAGGATCTGTGGCTTCGACTAGCCCTTCCCCTCAAAATTGCTGGCCTTGTACCATATCAGAAATTATTAATAATTTACTGGGCTATTGTTGACTGTATCGATCACAATCCGAGTAGATGTAATATATACATATTGTATATATCATAGTTCGCGCGCGCACACTCGCACACACACACACAGGTACTTTTAACTTATCGATCTGTGAAAAATGATATACAGCATCGACCTGAAACATTGTTTCAACTTAGTTACGTTAATTATGTTTTCCTTTTATAATTATTATTATTATTATTATTATTATTATTATTATTATTATTTATTTATTTATTTATTTATTTATTCTTTTTACGACCGTTGCTACCGAGCAGGTACAATTGACTTATTTAAATCTGCAACACTTGCGCAAGATGCAGCTCCATGTAACTTTTTGGGGATGACACACCTAATACCTTGATTATATTACCAGAATTTTTAAATAGAATTCCGTAATATATTCTTTAGCTCCAATTTTGTTAATGTGAACAATCTGATTTATTTCTCCCGATCTTTTCTCCCTTTCTCTCACTCTCTCTCTCTCTCTCTCTATCTATCTATCTATCTATTATACTTCCTCTCGATTGAATTTTTTATGTTGTGCTAATAAATGCTTCTAGTTACACTCTGTCTTCTGTATTAATTTGTATTAATTGTTGTTTGAAAAAAATGTTCGTTTTGTATGTTTTTGTTTTTCATGTTCTCGTTTTTCATGTTGTCCACGTTTATTTGATGTCCTGTACCCATATGTGCATGTGTATATACATATATATGTAGATATGTACATGCATATATGCATATATATATATATTATTTATATTATTATATGATCGAATGCCACGCATCCATTTCTAAGTATATATATATATATATATATATATATATATAGAGAGAGAGAGAGAGAGAGAGAGAGAGAGAGAGAGAGAGAGAGGGGAGAGGCTGTTTTCATTTTGTTTACCAAATCCACTGGAAAAGCTTTGGTCGACCTGGTGCTATAGTAGAAGACACTCCCCCAAGGTGCCACACAGTGGGACTGAATCTGGAGCCATGTGGTTGGGGTGAAAACCTCTTTCCACACAGGCACATCTATCCCTATATATTATATATATCCTTCCTGTCTTGAACAAAAATTGTAAACATTGATTTCATATTTCTTTATATCATCTTGTCTTGGGAGAATCAATATGCCAGCAGCACGTAAAAAGCACCATTTAAGCTTGGTCATTGCCAGTACCACCTGACTGACCCCTGTGCCAGTGGCAGGTAAAAAGCACCCACTACACTCTCAGTTGGCGTTAGGAAGGGCATCCCCCTGTAGAAACCTTGCCAGATCAGATTGGAGCCTGGTGCAGCCTACTGGCTTGCCAGTCCTCAGTCAAACCGTCCAACCCATTCCAGCATGGAAAGTGGACGTTAAACGATGATGATGATGATGAAGATGATATTACATGCACAGGTTCAATTGTACTTCTTTATAGTAATTTGACCAATTAACTAATTGACTATTTGACTTATGCCCTGGTTAACCCTTTAGCATTTAGATCTCTTTGTCAAATGTAATTCCCATTTATTCACATTGCTTTGAATTAATCACACTTTAGTTTGAAGCTTCAGAATTTCAATGGTGTGTTTTTTCTTTTGTTTCAGTAAAAGGATAAAAGAGAGAGTATATATATATATATATATATATGTGTGTGTGTGTGTGTATGTGCACACGTGTGTGTGTGTATGTGCACACATGTGTGTGTGTGTATTTGTCACCCCAACATCGCTTGACAACCCATGCTGGTGTGTTTACGTCTCCGTAACTTAGCGATTCGGCAAAAGAGACTGATAGAGTAAGTACTAGTCTTGCAAAGAATAAGTCCTGCGGTTGATTTGCTCGATTAAAGGTGGTGCTTCAGCATGGCCACAGTCAAATGACTGAGACAAGTAAAGGAATAACTCAGAACCTTCAATTCATTTGTATCTGGTGTCTATACTCACGTATTTACTTTGGTGAGTACAGATTCGTCATTATACATCATTTGTCCACAGTCACAGTTATACATTGTTTGTTCAACAGCAACAACAACCAGAATAATGAAAACATCATTTATTTCGAAATTTTTAAGTACTTTAACATTCTGTATGCTATACAGTGTTTTCCAATATAAACAGTGAAACATTTTCTCAGTTTTGCTTCATCATCAACCTTACCATCACCACCACCACCACTGTCATATCGTCATCATGACCGTCATCATCATCATCATTGTTGTTATCATCATCACCACAACTGCTACCATCATCATCATCATCATCATCGTTACCATGATCAGAACTCAAGGGAGTACCGCTGAAGTCATCCTTTGCTATAAAGGCGAGGGATGAGGAGGCTTCAGTTATATCATATTTGAAAAATTCAGTTATGTCTTAAACAAGTTATATCATTATTCCGTTATATCATAATCTAGTTGTGTTTATAATTCAGTTATGTCATACTTTGAAACATCAACAGTCATTACTATTGGAATCATGTTCTCATGTTATTCAATATTCTTTCACTTTGAGACTAAAATCCTTCAAATATGTTTCGGAAAATAAAGAAACCTGCCATTCATTCATTCCTTCATACACACACACACACACACACACATGCACACAAGTATATATGCGTGTATGTATTCCTATATATATGTATGTGTGTGTGTGTGTGTGTGTGTTGTATGTACTCTTGTATATATGTAGCTTGCATGTAGATATTTATGTATGTATGTATGTATGTATGTATGTATGTATGCATGTCTGCATGGTAGATTCGTTCATCAGCCTACCTACAAGTCTACCTTTGTATACACACACACAAACACACTCACACACACACACACACACACACATTCTTTTATTCTTTTACTTGTTTCAGTCATTTGACTGTGGCCATGCTGGAGCACCGCCTTTTAGTCAAAGAAACCAACCCTTGGACTTATTTCTTGTAAGCCTGGTACTTATTCTATCGGTCTTTTTTGCCGAACCGTTAAGTTACAGGGATGTAAACACACCAACATCAGTCGTCAAGTGATGATTGGGGAGGTGGGTGGACAACACAGACACACACACACACAAATATATATATATATATATGACGGGCTTCTTCTAGTTTCCGTCCACCAAATCCACTCACAAAGCTTTGGTCAGCCTGAGGCCATAGTAGAAGACACTTGCCCAAGGTGCCACACAGTGGGACTGAACCCAGAACCAGGTGGTTGGTAAGCAAGCTTCTTACCAGAATTACTCTTGGAATCAGACCCCAGCCAGTTTAGACCGAGAGATACTGGAATATCCCCACCATCATCTCTGACTTCATACCTCAACTTATTTCTTTTTAATTCCTCTTTACTCAATACAATTAGTCATTGACTTTTTGCATCGTGGCTTTAAAAAAAATCGATCACATCAGACGTAGGTTTTTCTTCCATTTTTTTTTTTTTAAACAATGTAAGTCATAAATTCTTCTTTATTTATTTATTTATTTATTTACGTTCTGTCTGATTTCATGAATTTGTAACACTTTGTATGTGTGTGTGTGTGTGTGTGTGGAGAGAGGGCAAGGAGAAAGAGAGACAAACAGACAGGCAGAAAGAAAGTGGAAGGGAGAGATAAATAAATAGATAGATATAGATTCAAAAATATGGGGGTATATTTATATATGTTTATATGTAAATATTTATCTGTTTGGCTCGCTCTTTCTTTCTCTCTCTCTCACTATTTCTCTTTCTCTTTCTACATATACATGCACACATATATGTATGTATATACACACACACAAACACATATATATGTGTATATATAGATTTATATGTATAAATGCACTCACACACACACATCAGATATATGCAGTACTGACAATATAATGCACATATATATATATATATATATATATATATAAACATTTATGTATGTGTGTGCCTGCAGATGCAATGTATGTATGTGTGTGTGTATGTGTACATATGTAAGTATTACTGTTTGTTGATTATACAAAACAGAAAAATAAACAAAACAAAGAAACTGTACTCTAAAATTTCTTTCAGAGATAGAATTTCTATAGAAGCCAACTTTCTTGAAAAACAATGGAATTTGAATAAAAATAAATGAAACAAGAGTTTTAAAGGCACAATCCTGTTATTATAAATACACAGGGAAATGCTCAAGTTACTCAGATTTCAGGAACCGCCTATTATTTTGCTAATCTTGTAGTGGTGATAGCTAAGCCAAAAGAAAACACAGAAAGACATACTTGAAGCAACAAACAAAATGTCTTGTGGTATTTGCTACTGTTCTTTACATTATATGTTCAAATCCTACCAAAGTTAAAGTTACCTTTCATCCTTCTGGGGTTAATAAAATTAAGTATGGTTTTAGATCTGCTGCTGAAAGTGTGTCCTAGTCAGGGTTGGCGCCAGGGTTACTGGTGCCCCAGGCAAGCTGAACTTCGGTGTGTACAAGCTGATGGTCAAGGAAATTTCCTTGTCTTTGTCTGTGCCAAGAGCCATACCGACACCAATATAGATTATTGCAGTGTATAATGTTTCCTTCCTTTAGTCAAGAGAGTAAAAAGTGATTTAAGGAAGATTTCGCTGTTATCTCAAGCTGTACAAACTTGAAATAGCAATTAAACTGAAATTGTAACTAAACAAAGATCCCTCATTGGTTTGTGGATGCATTAGTAGTTTATGTAGTCTTGTAATCTCATGTCAACCCAGACCCATTATCAAAGCCATTCCAACTATGACCAGCCCAAGAAAGGACACATTATCCAATAAGTCCTTCTTTTGCTAAAACACTAGGAGATGATTTCAGGTAGATTTGGCACTTTTTGTAGCTGTGACATTTTCCTATACCATTGTTTACATTAGATCTAGATTAATTTCATCCAATGAGTTCCTCTCTGTAAGATGACCGGAGATAATGAGAGAAATGTGAGATCTGGCTGTTGTTTCTAGCAAGTTACGCAGCCATATAGGGATTCCCCTTCCCTCCACTGACTCACTGAGTAGTAGTAGATATGACAAGCAATGGGTAGCAGTTGACTTATTTGTCATGTTAAGGATTTTTTATTTGCAGATTGTCAGATACACTTATGTAGGTTAAGTTGGCATTCCACTAAAGAATATATATTTATATTTATACAGTTGTGAAGGATTTGCAGGTGGATGCATCTAAAATATCTGCAAGCCAACAAGAGAGCTTCTGTGTGACCAGTCAGTTTGCTAGATACAGCAGCCAAATTCACCTTTAAGCATTTAATAACAAAACCTAGAGCTCCAATTATTATTGCTATGAATATGACTTCATAGTCTGGATATAGAGGTTTCAAAGCAGTTGTCCATAGATATCCTCTTTTTATTTGATTTTCCAAAGAGATATTTATATCTTATATCTGCAGGGCAGTTGACCTCTACGATGCTACATGCCTTTGCCCCTCTGTCCCAAACAACAACATCCGGCCTGTTATGCTTACATTTGACAGATGTTGTATGTACGTATGTATGTATATTTTTTACTCTTTTACTTGTTTCAGTCATTTGACTGCGGCCATACTGGAGCACTGCCTTTAGTTGAAGAAATCAACCCCAGGATTTATTCTTTCTAAGCCTGGTACTTATTCTATCGGTCTCTTTCGCCGAACCATTAAGTGACGGGGACGTAAACACACCAGCATCAATTGACAAGTGATGTTGGGGGACAAACACAGACACACAAACATATACACACACATACATATATATATACACAAACACACACACACATATATATATATATATATATATATATATATATATATATACATATATGATGGGCTTCTTTCAGTTTCCCTCTACCAAATCCACTCACAAGGCTTTGGTCAGCCTGAAGCTATAGTAGAAGACACTTGCCCAAGGTGCCACGCAGTGGGACTGAACCTAGAACCATGGGAAGCAAGCTACTTACAATACAGCCACTCCTGCGCTTATGTATGTATGTACGTATGTATAATGTATGTATGTACGCATGCTATTATTTAGTTTTATTTCTAAATTACTTGCCAATGGAGAAAGAGTCAGTTTCTAAGCTAGATTCAAGGCTCCTTCATTAGAATTTTAAACAACATCCGCAAAGGATTTGTGCATGACCATGCATTTGTGTGCAATATCGGGAGTCAGCTCATATGCAAATTTGTCTATTTTGTTTTATGTATGTATGCATTCTCATGCATATTGTTGCATGATTAGGCATCAGATTATGTACTTGATTGCTAAACTTGAGAAAGATTTACAAATTTTGACAGTTCGATTGATGGCTTGTGTCTGTAATCTTCTAATTAGCTTTCTCTTCACTGGTTTTGAGAACCTTAATTTCACAAAATTGGTGCTGAGGCAGTTGGTTACATATCCTAGTGCTCCAATAATTACAGGTATAAATCTGAATTTGTAATCCAAGTAGAGTAGCTGCAAATTTCTCAATAGTTCAGTGTAGGTGTTTCTGTTCCAATTGATCTTCAAATTAATGTTGATTCACTGGGCCACTGGTTTGTATGAATGTATGTATGTCATTATTCAGTTTATTTCAAGATTTCTTGTCAATAGAGAAAGAAACAGTTTCTAACAAAGATCCAAATTTCCTTAATACAGTTCTATATTTAAGAGATGAGGAATTATTTACATTATTTACATTTGACGGATATTCGTCCTCATCTTGTTTGTTGTTAACACAACGTTTCAGTTGATATACCCTCCAGCCTTCGTCAGGTGTCTTGGGGAAATTTCGAACCTGAGTTCTCATTCCTATCGATGTTACTATTATTATTATTATATTATTATTATTATTATTACTATTATTATTAATCAGGTCGCTGCCGTGAATCGAACTCGGAACCTCGGGGTTATTAGCCCGCGCTCTTAACCACTACGCCATATGCCATCGATAGGAATGAGAACCCAGGTTCAAAATTTCCCCAAGACACCTGATGAAGGCTGGAGGGTATATCAGCTGAAACGTTGTGTTAACAACAAACAAGATGAGGACGAATATCCGTCAAATGTTAGAAAGGGCACCCATACCTAGAAATCTTGCCAAAGCAGACAATTGGGGTCCTGGTGCAGTTTTCCGAATTTCTAGCTCCTGTCAAACTGTCCAGCCCATGCTGACAGGGAAAATCGATGTTAAATGATGATAGTGCTGATGATGAATATGATGATGATGGCGCTAATGATGATGATGAAGATGATGATGATGATGATGATGATGACGACGACAACGACGATGACGGTGACGACAACAATGATGACATCAATGATGGTGACAGTGAGGATGATGACAGTGAGGATGATGACAATGATGATGATGATGATGATGATGATACTGAATGAATGATGTTTCAAGTTGCTAACTTCTGCATTAAAAAAAGATATATAAAATAAAATAAAAATGATAATAAAAATTTTTTAAATGGATGAAGCTACCAGGAGGAACTTTTTCATTCTACTTAATTAATGTCTTAGAAAGGACAAAGAAATTCTAAGACATAAATAAATAAACAGTGCTACAGCCATTAATTTTCAGAAAAGTAAAATTATAACAGAAAACTGAAATTTCTGCTATCAAATTTAAAGAATTTCTGTCAGAAATTCTTTTTGGTAGATATAACTCTCAGAGGAAAATAAATCTGAAAATAAATTAGCTGACATCTGACCTATTTTTCATTGTTGGAAGTTAGCTGGTATGTAACATGTGAATAGAAATGAATTAGTTATAAACCTATCTATCTATCTATCTACCTATCTGTTTGTCTGTCTATCTATCTATCTATCTATCTATATGTTTGTCTGTCTGTCTATCTATCTATCTATCTATCTATCTATCTATATGTTTGTCTGTCTGTCTATCTATCTATCTATCTATCTGTTTGTCTGTCTGTCTATCTATCTATCTATCTATATATATATATATATATATATATATGCTTTTATTTTTTTTAATTGCTTCTGTCATTTGACTGTGGCCATGCTGGAGCATCACCTCAAAGGATTTTGCTTGAACAAATTAACCGCAGGATTTATTTTTTAAGCCTAGTACTTATTCTATTGGTCTCTTTTTGCCAGACCACTAAGTCACCAGGTTGCAAACTTACCAACACTGGTCGTCAAGCTGTGACTGTGGGGCGACAAACACAGACACAAGTACACGCACACACACACACACACACACACACACACACACACATGCACACACACATATATATAACAGGCTTCTTTCAGTTTCCGTCTACCAAATCCACTCACAAGGCTTTGGTCGGCCCTAGGCCATAGTAGAAGACACTTGCTTATGGTATCATGCAGTGGAACTGAACCCAGAACCATGTGGTTGGGAAGCAAGTTTCTTACCACACAGCCATGCCTGGAACTATATATGTATATCATATTTCTTACAGTTATTTCCATGGTATAAGGTTATTTGTTCCATAGATTTCTGGGCAGTTTTCTCGTTTTTTTTTGTTTTTTTTTTGTTTTAGCAATTACTTTTTAATGGTTAGCTTCTTTTCCTTTTGTTAACTACTGAAGTGTGAACAATAGGCAAACTATTTTCCTATTGCAATCACTGAAAAGTGAACCAATATTGTACCAATATGGTGTGTTTGGAAAACCCAAAAAAGTGAACTGGAGTAAAATGCAAAATTGCAAAAGTGTGAAATATGATATACTAGTTTCCTCTGAGGAGACCTAATTAGCGATTTGGATGTGTGTGAGTATGTGTGTGTGTGTGTGTGTGCATGTGCGTGTGTGTGCATGTGTGTGTGTTGCTGTTTTGTATTCATTCATATATACATACATATATATATACATATAGTTTTATATATATATATATATATATATATATATATATATATATATATATACACACACACATATAGATAGATATAGATATTTACATACATTACACATACATACATATATATATATATATATATATATATATATATAAAGTTTCATGAAAATTGAAGCACTTCAAAGGTAAGTTACAAAAAAGGTAGATGGCATGACAGGCCTTGACTATTGCGATTGACTAGAACAGCTGAAGCTTTCTAAATATCTTTAGCTCTATATTTTTGACACGAAAAATATCCATTTAGTCACTATTGATATTTTGTTTAATAGCAAAGTATATAATGAAGCAGATTTCTCTTCTATTTCTAGCTTCCTCACTGAGTGGTTGGCGTTAGGAAGGGCATCCAGCTGTAGAAACTCTGCCAAATTAGATTGGAGCCTGGTGTTGCCATCCGGTTTCACCAGTCCTCAGTCAAATCGTCCAACCCATGCTAGCATGGAAAGCGGACGTTAAATGATGATGATGATGATGATGATGATGATATGATTAAGTAAATATCATTAGTTTTGTATTCTTGGCATGTAGGAAAATTCATTTATTCTCTCTTGATTTTATATCGTCATCGTTGTAATCGTCGTCATCATCAGACGTGTGTTTTCCATGCTGGCATGGGTTGGATGGTTTGACAGGAGCTGGCCAACTGAAGAGCTCCCCAGGTTCCATGTCTGTTTTGGGTATAGTTTCTATGGCTGGATGCCATTCCTAACGCCAGCCGCTTTACAGAGTGTGGTGGGTGCTTTTATGCAGCCCCACCATGGGTTGTAACTATGTGATACTGGCACGGGTGCTTTTTATGTGGCACCAGCACTCACAAACCCACAAGATTCATGAAGAGCACAACATGATTTGAGGTAAATTTGCCTGCTATTTCTAGCAGATTGATCAACCTAATAGAGGCTCCTTTACTGTTTCAAAATGAAGCTGATATATGCCAAGGAAAATATCATTAGTTTTGTATTTTTGACATGTGAAAAATCTATTTATTTTCTAGTTTAAAACCATTTCATCATTTTTAAAAAAAAGATAACAAAACATAATTTGAGGCAAATTTGTTTGTTATTTCTAGCAGATTGATCAATCATTTAGAGGTTACCTCATTGTTTCAAAATTAAGTTGATAAATGCTAAAGCCAATATAATTAGTTCTGTATTCTTGACATGTAAAAAATCAATTTATTCCCTAATTCACCATCATATATATTTATATATATAGAAATATATATATATATATCACATATGTATATATCATATATATATATATGTGCATATATATATATATATATATATATATATATATATATATATATACACACACATATATATTAACTGTAAAAGAAATGTCAAATCTATTGATTGATTATTATTTATGACAATTATCCTACTTAATCTCAATATATGTTGTTTTGTTGTATTTAATAATTTTTTTTTTTTTTTCATTTATAGTGCATATATTCTTTGTGGCTTTTGAAAAGGGAAAATTAGCAATGATAGCATAAACTTTAATATGTGAGTTCAAACCTCTGAAGGTTAAGCAAAAAAATTTAAATGGACTGAATGTTTCTGGTTTTTTTTTATAATTGAATTATTGTTGAATTTTTTATCGTTTTTTATCGTTAAATTATCGTTGAATTAATTAATATTTTGCTGCCGCGTATTACATCTGCATGGTTTCAAGTGCTTCTTAGGTCTTATGAGATCCCTGAGTGGCAGCACTTAATTTTGGTTCTATGATTTCACAGTATGGAGGGTTAGGGTTAGGGTTATGAATATTTTTGCCAAATTTGGTGAAAAATTTGTGGCGGTGTATTGAACAGATTTTCACCAAATTTGGCAAAAGTACTCATAACCCAAACCCTAACCCTAAAACCCTAAAGCTAAAACCAGTACAAACGCACGGACGATGTCATAAATAACAGTACCGCCGATAGTTGTTGTTGATAAACAACAGCAGTAATTTTATTCAAGGGAAAAGATCCCATTACACCGCCATAAAGTGTTGTTGACAAACCACAGCAGTAATTGTTTTCACCTCAATAGACGTCAGTGATTGGTTGAAATTACCGAAATACGACAACTTTTAACATGAAATAACTTTGAATATAAAAATTTTTTCTCTGTTCTATAAGACAAAATATACAAGTATACGAAGTTTTAAAGTGTTTCGGTAGAAAACACACTAAATAAAAAATGGTGTCTGCCAAATCAGAAGGATCTGCATAACGAAATATGGTGTCCCTACAAGTCATTAATGAATTAATATTATCTTTTACCTCAGTTCACAATTTTTTAAAATTAAATTTTCGATACTCACTATACAAACAGTAACTTAACTATTTTCATGTGGATGGCATCCCTGAGTAAACAACGTGATTTATAGTTTTAAGATTGCTTTCGTATGGTTATGAGTTT
Organism: Octopus bimaculoides; assembly: GCF_046866305.1. Lineage (NCBI taxonomy): Eukaryota > Metazoa > Mollusca > Cephalopoda > Octopoda > Octopodidae > Octopus > Octopus bimaculoides. The sequence goes on along the minus strand of NC_142945.1, from coordinate 6,867,616 downwards.
ATAAGTTTCTCCAGACTGTTAATCTTGTCTTTCCAGTTTTTATACAAGCTAATACGATTCACAATCAGCTTATTTCTCCTCTCGTCTTTAAGAGTTTATATGTCTATATATACACGAACACACACACGTGCATGTATAGACACATGACACAGAAGCATAAAGACACAAACACACACACACATTGTACATACACATACGTGCAGCGTCACAAAGACACGCATGCACACACAAACATAGACATGCACAAACAGGCAAACACATGCATACATAGATACAGACACAAAATGACATAAACACGCACACACACACACACACACATATATAAAGACGCGAGCAGTCACACATGCACACAAATATACACGCACTCATGTACATGTATACAAAGTCACAACAGCACAAAAAAGACCCCCCCCCCCGACATAAACACACATTTACACTCTGCCAAACACACACGCATGCATGCACACACACACACACACACACACACACACACTAGCAAGCAAAAATGCAGAGACAAAGACACACACATTCACAAACACACACACACACAAAAATACCGATAAACACAAACCAACTGGGACAATCTTAACGCTATTACTCAATCAGCTAGAAATAGCAGTTAAATCTCTTATAAATCACTTTCTACTATCTTAAAAGCAGGGCAAGACGTATCAGATAATGTTGTCCTACGTAACCTTAAAAAAAAAAACGATAGCATGATCACAGCTGGACTGCATTCGATTGCATATCAGCATGACCGGAGATGACCTGTGGTTAAACAACCAACTAATCACCACCATCACCAACACTGCCACCACCACGACAACCACTGCAACCACTACCACCACGACAACCACTGCAACCACTACCACCACGACAACCACTGCAACCACTACCACCACCGTGACAACCACCACCACAATCACCACAACCATCACTAGCACCACCACGACGATGACCACCACCACTACCACAACTACCACCACCACAACCACCACCACCATCACCGCCACCACCATCACTGCCACAACAACCACTGCTTCTTCCACCACCGCTACCTTGCCACTTATTTAATGAATCTAAGAAAACCACTTTTCAATAGCAATTTCTGGCAGAAGGCAGCCAGAATGTCTCTAAATGGTTGTTTGATCTACACAGACGGACCACAAACTCTGCTGTGCATGTACACCGAGTTTTAACATTCTAGCTCACTGCCGGTGTTTACAGCAATGTTTGGAAGGAACGTGTGTAGTGTGTGATCATCGCACTGACCACGACAGAGAAAGTTGTGTAAAGAATCTGCATCAAATTTTGCCAAAAGCTTGGCGATATCAGCTCAGAGGCCTACGCAAAGTTGCAGAAAGTGTATGGAGAGGAGTGTGTGAGCCATGCACAAGTGTATGAGTGGTTCAGGAGTTTCCAAAAGAGCCCGATAAAATAATTAGCAGTTTAAAGAAAACAAGAAGTACTAGAGTTGATTTATTCAACTAAAACAGTATAAATTCTTCATGTTCCAATATGCCCACAGCCTAACGACAGAAGCAGGTAAAAGATAATAAATAAAAGATATTTATACATTTGGAATAGAAACAAATTATATTTATTTAGAAAAGCCCCCCAAAAATATATATATTTTTTTCATATTCGTAAACACACACATATTAAAAAGAAAAATGATAACAAAATTCAGATTAACTCTAATCCCTGAACCATAAATCAATTTCAGATTTAAAAAGAAATTTTCTTTATTTTTTGTTGTTGTTTGTTTGTTTGTTGTTTTTTTTTTGATATTCTGAATTTCTGATGTTTAAAAGAGAAATCTCAAAAGAAAAATCTCATTTATCATATATATATATATATATATATTTATATATATATATATATATATATATATATATATATATATATATATATGTATGTATATATATATATATATATATATATATATATATATATATATATATATATATATATATATATATATATATATATATATATATATGTATATGTATATCTATATATGTATATGTATATCTATATATGTATATATATATATGTATATATATATATATATATATATATATATATATATATGTATATGTATATCTATATATGTATATCTATATACGTATATATATATATATATATATATATATATATATATATATATATATATATATATATATATATATATATATATATATATATGTATATCTATACATGTATATGTATATCTATATACGTATATCTATATATATATATATATATATATATATATATATATATATATATATATATATATGTATATATATGTATATGTATATCTATATATGTATATGTATATCTATATACGTATATATATATATATATATATATATATATAACATTAGAAGCATCAGTTGTGGCGTGCAAGAGAGACGATTGCGCTGGTATGGACATGTGGTGAGAATGGATGAGGATAGCTGCGTGAAAAAGTGCCACACCCTAACAGTTGAGGGAACCCGTGGAAGAGGTAGGCCCAGGAAGACCTGGGCTGAGGTGGTGAGGCAAGACCTTCGTACATTGGGCCTCACCGAGGCGATGACTACTGACCGAGACCTTTGGAAATGTGCTGTGCGTGAGAAGACCCGGCAAGCCAAGTAAGATCGTTGCCAGTGCCCCTGGACTGGTTCTTGTGCGGGTGGCACATGAGATGCACCATTTTGAGCGTGGCCGTTGCCAGTACCGCCTGACTGGCTCCTGTAGGATTTTCGAGCGAGATCGTTGCCAGTGCCCCTGGACTGGCTTGTGCGGGTGGCACATAAAAGACACCATTTCGAGCGTGGCCGTTTTCGTGCGGGTGACACGTAAAAGCACCCACTACACTCTCTGAGTGGTTGGCGTTAGGAAGGGCATCCAGCTGTAGAAACTCTGCCAAATCAGACTGGACCCTGGTGTTGCCATCCGGTTTCACCAGTCCTCAGTCAAATCGTCCAACCCATGCTAGCATGGAAAGCGGACGTTAAACGATGATGATGATGATGATGATGATGATGATATATATATATATATGTATATGTATATCTATATATGTATATATGTATATATATATATATATATATATAGGCGAGCGTATGTGTATGTTATCTACATATGCAAAAACACCGATAGCGTGTCATTTGTTCTTAACTACGAAACAACGGATTAGTTGAAGACTATTAAAATGCGAAACAACGGCTTTGAATGTTCCTCCATATTCCCGACCGCATGATTGCAAAATGGCAACTCACAGGTGGTAAGTGTTGTCTGCTTTTTTTATGTTAAACCTTAGTTTCAATAATAACAATGTTTACTTATGAAAACATTGGTGCGTGGAACTAGAATTAAATCCAGGCATATCATACCTGTACTTCTAAGAAATATTGATAGTAAAGTCCATGACATATTTAAAGCATTTAGGTGCATTTTCATAACAAAAATTTTCTTTCGTAATATAAACAATATATTTGTTTATTTAATTAAAGCTATTTTAATATTTTTGTCTCTTTAGGAATATCTAATTTGCATTAATATATTAATTGATATTTCAAAAAGTTCATTGGATAAATTGTTTATGTAGTTTTATATCGAATGTATATTTGCTAACCAGTGATTTTGTGGGCGTTTACTCCTGATAACTTTTTTGTTTGTTTTTTTGCTTTCTCTCTGCTGTGGTTTCCTAAAATGTATATTTTACTTTGTTTCCTGGAGTTAATTTTACTTCAGAACTTTTGAAATCTACTTGTCCTTTTCCAAGTTATTACTTTTCCTTACATATTGATGATATTACGTTATGTATTGACGACGCCCCAATGAAGAAACAGCGGAACATTTTACTTGAATCTGAAATTTGTAGTGCCGTCAAACACACACATATAATGTAACTAATAAATCATTTTTATAGAATTGTTTTTCTCTACTTGCATATTTTTTTAAAATACAATTTACCTTTGAAAAACTAATTAGTGTCTCGTAGTATTTACTTATAGCTCTTTGTTCTGAGTTCAATTTTCGCCGAGATCAAATAAGGACCGATCCTTAGGTGACGACGTCATTCACTCTCTTTTTCACATTAGCTTCTTTATGTTATGTAGATGAATGACGTTGTGTACCAATACCGAAGGGTTGTCAAGTAAGGTTCTGCGTAATTTAGAAAGTATAATTGTTGCTAATGTAGTACCCGTCAAAAGCGACGACATTCATATTTGAATATGCAATACATCATGCAGACAAATTGTGAAAACGTAAAATACTGACTGCCGCTTTTTCCTTCGCTCTACGTCCATTTTTCCATGCTAGCATGGTTTAGACGGATGCTTATTACTGAGAAATTTGATTTACAACCGTGTAGTGGCGCGTGTGGCCGTCATTGGCATGTGCAAGGGACTTGCCGTCAGCGGAAGTACCCTGGCACGCATGCGCAAGGCAACCAGTGGAGAGAGAGCAATAGCGTTGGATCTCTTCTCTATCTAGCAGCGGTCGTGACGACACGTATTTTCCAGTGCTCTCTCAGACTGGGATTATAGTAGAAGGTACTTGCCCCTATTTGACCTAATCTATTATCAAAAGCATTGCAGTCATAACAAATCTGCCTTTTTATTTTTTTATTTCTTTCTTACTCCTGGTTAAGCAGCTTCTTTTGTAACCTCACGGTTTCATGGTTCAATCCTATTGCTTGGTACCTTGGACAACCCAGGACTGACCAGTGTGCACGCGTCTAACTCTTCCCCCTTGAAGCCACTAATCCTATCCAAATGAAAAGCATTTTTTTTTTTTTTTTAGAAGCTAATGCAACTAAACACTTATGTTGCTGCTAATGTTACAGACAGAAAGCAAAGAACCAGTACATGTACACTGAAAACCATTTTGTCTTAAACCCTAATACATCTGTCAATTCTCTGTTCAGAATTTATTGCAATTTGTGTTTGATATCCTTCCAGGTATCACCAACCTAAAAACTATGCAAAGGAAAAAGAAAAAAGACAGCTTTCTTTTGAAGCAACAAGTAACCACCCATTAAAAGCCATAACGGTCAGTCAACTTTTTTAATTTCCTCTAAAAGAGCATAGAATTTGGCACAGTCCCTAGAATTCGTTTTTGAAAGCAAATCACCCAATTGGCAAAGTGGGTTGGTCATTGGTAGAGATTATATTTAGGCTATTTCCAATATACCCAAAAAAACTATTTGATAGAGTTAAACTATAATTAAATCTAGAAATACTAAACCATTGAATTAAGCTGTAGTTTTGTCTTGAAATATTAAAGTGCACTAAAAAATACTATTGTTGGATACAGAAATATTAAACTATTTTATTAAACTAATTACTAACTAAAAATATGAAGCTATTACTATTGGTTATTTATTTTTACACTAATCTCTGTTGCAGGTCACTGAAATGAAATGTAGCGACAAAAGAGGGACGCCTTCCCGATCAAACTCCATAGCAACAGGTCAGAAGGGCCTTTCTGAACCCCTTAGTCTTATTTTGGACCCACTTAATGCTGAGTTTGATGGCCGTGATCCTTTATCAATGTTTGCTGCTGAAGCTGAGGCAGAAAATAAGAATCAGAAGCCATCGAGTTTGAAGGTAACATTGCTTTCAAATATTTATTTAAAAAATTTTTTTTTTTACGTATAGACTAGCAGAGACACCTGACGTTGCTCAGGATTAAAACAGCTTAGTTTGTATATTATTATAGTTATGTTGAAACAGGTGATACCGGAAAGTGCAGCATTGACAACAAAACATGTAGAGTAAATGATTGATTAGCTAATTTGACTAAGCGAAATGTTGTGCCTCTGTTTGGAGTATTCTAAGCCCTAACCTAATTGGAAGTGGGGGCTGTGTGATGTTTGAATGCACCATAAAGCTGTCAGTGGATATATTCTTTGCAGCAGTCAGTGCTGCATTTAAAACGACCCTTCATCTGAAGGTTTGACACCTCCTTTGGGCTTCTTTATTTCAGGAAAGAAGTATTTCAATTCGTTCTGGAACTGAAGATAACTTTGAGCCGTGGTGTCTGAAAAAAGCTGGGATTCTTTCAAAGTACACGACATCTGAAAAGCTGTCAATCACCACCAGTTTTCTGTCAACATCTGACAAAGAAAAAGGTAAGTCATGGAATTCAAATAAAGGCAGTTATTAACCTTCTTTGTGACCATATTTTTAACAAGAACGCAATGTTTTAAGGTTAATTAATCTTTAAAATAAATGAGAATTTGGAGGGATTTAATAAAAAGCTAAATTTTTCTTTGTGGATTATTGAGCTGTTTGTTGGAAGATGAACCCCTTTTGTTACCAAATTTCAGTTCAAATACAGGGTGGCCATAAAGTCATGCACCATCCTGCAATACGTGAAATTGCTACCATTCTCTCTCTTTTTTAATCTACCGATATCACTCACAAACCAATCCTCATTGGATGGGGGGGGGGAGATAATCACCAAGGCGGGGGGGGGGGGACAAGGTAATGGTGTGGTGTGGGATTAGGCACAATCAAGTAATTGGACCATTTTATTTTTGAGGGCTCTGTGGCAGGTGATTCGTATCTGGACATGCTTGGTAACAAGAGGCCTCATTTGGAAGGGGAAATCCTGTCTGGTTTCAGAAGTATGGGGCTTCACCCCATTGTGCATTACAGGTTCGTGGTTTTCTGAATGAGCATTTTCCAGGGAGATGGCTCTGGCGTTGCGGGTCAATCGAATGTGCACCACAGTCACCAGATTTATCTTACGTGTACGTTTTCTTCTGGGGCTACTTTGAATTCCAGCATGGAAGGTGGACATTAAATGACGATGATATTTGTCTGAGAACATTGTAAAAGTACTCAATACACTATTCTGTTACAAATATATACACTGTGTGTGTGTGTGTGTGTGATAAACAAAATGACAGACTCCTTTGCAGAGGTTTCATGCGATTAGCTTTAACCCTTTAGTGTTTAAACCGGCCATATCTGGCCCAAATATTCTACATGTTTTATATTCAAACTGTCCATATCTAGCCTCTCACACCTAACCTACATTGACATTCTAAAAATAAACAATCACATCATTGAAACCTCGAAGCTATAAGATAATGCATGATTAATTCAAAGCAATTTGAGTGAAAAAGTGTTACATTTAACACAGTAATCTGAACACTAAAGGGTTAAGGCCAAGAGATGAGTACAGCTACACATGATGTAGGGCAAATATAGTGCATTCACTTTCTTTTAGCTATTTCTAAATTGCTTTTAAATTTATTAATAATTTTTATTCTCTGCTTTTCTTTCCAATCTTGCAGTTATTATTAAAACTCAAAGCACTGTTACAGATAAAGTAAAGAACAGACTGGAACAGTTGGATGATTTTGAGGAGGTACATTAAAGAATAAAAATTTTTTTTTTTTTTCTATCTCCAAATAAATTCTAGAATTACCGATCTTTACAATGAAGTGATAGTCTCAGCTTGCAAATTGTGCCATAAATTCTGTCTGGGTAACCCAATTGTATATTTTAATGGGCATATATGCAGGCATTCCTGTATGGGTAAGAAGCTTGCTTTTTAACCAAATGGTTTGGGTTTCAGTCCCACGACATGGAACCTTAGAGCTGACCTAAGTTTTGTCAGTGGATTTGGTAGATGGAAACTGAAAAAAAAAGCCCATCCTGGGATGGATTTCTTTGTCTAAAACCCTTTAAGGCAATGCTCCAGCATGGCCTCAGTAAAATGACTGAAACAAGTAAAAAAGAATATTTAGGGGAAGCATTGAATCCATGGGTCACTGATTTGCAAAATGAAAGCATTCCATTCTGACACTTATCTTTTGTAGGTTTTTATTTATACCTCTTTCTGGTGTAGTAGGATGTGTCAAAATTAGATTTCAGGCTTGGTCCTTGAAGTAGGATGGGGCTCTTCACTTCAGTGATATTGACACTAGCAAATATCAGGACCCAAAAGTTGCAGGTCTTTATAGACGGGGACAGTGTTTTTAAATTTTAGTTCTTGAAACATGAGGTCCCTGGTTTAAAGTTAACAAGGAATTTGTTGACTGTAATTCAACTGTTCAGCATATGCTGTGCAAGGTCCCACATGGTGTGTGTATGTAGAGGTTACTTTGGGAGGAGGAGTTTTTTTTTTGTTTTTTTTTATATTGAAATTTCTGTGAAAAATTGGATTTCATCATTGCAGGGTTCTGTGCAAGAAATGTTGGATTTGAGTCAACAAGAATATGTGAAGAGAATCGATGAACTCAATATGGCCCTTATTAATGCTTGGGACCAAGACCAACGAGTGAAATCCCTCAAAATAGCCATACAGGTAAACAATAGTTTATTTGATATCTAAATTTCTGAATCGAGGTGTTAATAAGATTATTAAGATTTACTAAGTGTAGATAGAAATATACACTCATGGTTAGTGTATATTTATATCTACACTTGAGAACTTTAGTTTAACTTTATCTTTACAGTGTGTGTGCGTGTATCATCATTTAACGTCCATTTTCCATGTTGGCATTGGTTGGGCTGGAAAGCTGCACCAGACTCCAGGTTTTCTACAGCTGGATGTCTTTCCTAATGCCAACCACTCCAAGAGTGTAATAAGTGCGTTTTATGTGCCACTGGCATGGGTGCCAATTTGCGTGACACCAGTATCTGCCACAACTGTGATTTTGCTTGGCTTGATGGTTCTTCTTCTCAAGCACAGCACATCGCTGAATATATGTAGTATACAGAAGCGGTTATAATCCATATATATATATATACATCTGCACATATACACGCACACAATGTTTCTATATTACACTTAACTTCATCTTCAGAATGTATATTTATGTTTACACTGCAGGCCATAAATCTCATCTATGCAGTGTATATTTACCATATTTGCATCTACACTGTTACAATTGGTTTAATTTCTTATTGTCATCAAGAAATCTCATTTATAAATGCACGCACAGTCCCAGACTAGATTTGAACTAAGGACCGGTTGTTTTCAATACGATTTTAGTTTTCTAGACCATCAACATCACCTTTAAAATGTATATTTAACATCTCCACCATTTCAACAAGTTTTGTATCTCAAATCATTCTTCAGGTATTTTATTCATGATTGTTTGTATGATCATAGACTTACAGTTCCATATGCCCACTGGCATATGGCATAGTGGTTAAGAGTGTGGGCTACTAACCCCAAGGTTCTGAGTTCGATTCCAGGCAGTGACCTACATAATAATAATAATAATAATATCGAAAAATACCTTAGGAATGAGAACCCAGATTCTAAATTTCCCCAAGACACCTGATGAAGGCTGGAGAGTATATCAGCCGAAATGCATTAACAAACAAGATGAGGACAAATATCCGTCAGATGTAAATAATGTAAAATTGTGTTTACTTAGCAATAACGATTTTATCCCCTAGGTTATAGCTACACATACAAATCAAATTGCTTGAAACACAATGTAGATGCAAATAAATATTCTAATTGTTTGGAAAATTATAATTTTAATAATTCCTCAGTAATTAAGATAACTCTGTTCTCTTGTGAATTTGTGTTTGCTTTTTTCTCATTCTTTAAATGGCTTTGATATTTCTTTTCCATATATTTTGTAGTGTTCCAAGTTGTTATCAGACACATCGGTTATTCAGTTCTACCCAAGCAAATTTGTCTTGGTTACAGATATTCTCGACACATTTGGTAAGTGAAGAAAAATAAAATTACACTTTCACACATGCATGTTAATATATAGGAAGGCTTGAAAGAAATGAAGCTAGTATGCTTTGTTGGACGTGCAATGTCAGTGTGCATGTACGACAGTATAAGCATCTTGAGAGAAAAGTTGGCATAAGAGGAATCGGGTATTGTGTGCAAGAAAGACAGCTGTGCTGGTATGGTCATGTGATGTGTATGGACGAAGACAGCTGTATAAAGAAATGCAATGTGGCCAATACCAGGTGTCATGTAACAAGCACCTGTGCTGGTGGCATGTAAAAAGCACCATTCGAGTGCTGGGCCTCACGGAGGTAATGTGACCAATGCCAGTGTCACATAACTGGCACATAAAAGCACCCATTATTACTCTCAGAATGGAAGGGCATCCAGCTGTAGAAACCATGCCAAATCAGACTGGAGTCTGGTGCGGCCCCTCAGCTTGTCAGCCCAGGTCAAACCGTCCAACCAATGCCAGTATAATCAATGGATGTTAAATGATGATGCAATACACATTAACAATATCAGTATGAATAATTTTCTGTTTTATTTTCTATCTTTTCTTTAGGGAAACTAGTCTATGATCGTCTGAAAGAAAAAGCTATGGTGTCTTCTCCAGGAACCCAACCAGTTATATTGCCTGGTATTTGGAAATAATTTTACCTTCACTTTATGGCCTTTATCTGCATTCATCACATCGTTTCCTTAATTCTACATAAATCGTATCATTTATCTGACAGATTTTTTTTTTTCTTTGTTCTGTGCCTCTATTGGATGTGAAGTTATTTGTAGGCACATACAGTGATCCTTTTCCATATCGCGGTTCACCTATAACGGTTTATGTCAATTCCTCCGTGGTGGTGTTTTGCGTTTATGATAAAATAAATATATGCAAATTATGGAAACAGTAAAAAAAAAGATTTACAGTATCAAAATCCCAAAATATACAATATCAAACTCAAATCAAACCACAATCAAATGGAAATTGTAGTTTGGGCTGATGCCAATGCCACCTGATTAGATCCCTGTGCCAGTGGAACATAAAAAGCACCATCCGAACATGGTTCATGCCAGCCCCCCTTGCCCTGACTGGCTCCTGTGGCGGTGGCTAGATCCAGTTGATTTGGTTTAGAATTTAATGTGTAATATATATATATATATATATATATATATAAAATGTACACACACCTATATATATATATATATATATAAAATGTACACACACCTATATATATATATATATATATAAAATGTACACACACCTATATATATATATATATATATATATATAAAATGTACACACACCTATATATATATATATATATATATATATATACGCACGCCTGTATGTGTATATATATGTATACACACACCACACACACCTGTGTGTGTGTATATATATATATACATACACACACACACACACACTCACATGTATACACACACCTGTGTGTGTGTGTATGTATATATATGTATATATATATATATACATACATACATACGCACACGTATACACACACACACACATATTACGTGTAAATGTAACATTAAAAACCTCAAATGTTTGTATTTACATAGAAAACTTTTCGCCCTCTGAAGTGCCTGATGCTGCCAAGGAAATATGCTACAACTGGTTTTACAAGATCGCATCCATACGGGAACTTATTCCTCGGTTTTATGTCGAAGTGGCCATTCTTAAGTGTTACAACTACCTGGACACAAAGTTTGTATTACCTCTTGCATCTTTTTTTTCTCCCCCCCCCCCAACACACACACATAACATCAAAGATTTGTAGGTACCTGGTACTTTGTTATGCAAACTCAATATACTATCAGGCATATACTCCCTTGTCTCTCTCTCTCTCCCTCCCTCCCTCGTCTCCGTCTCTCTCCGTCCCTCCCTTGTCTCTCTCTCTCTCTCTCCCTCCCTTTCCTCTCTCCCTCCCTCCTCTCTGTCTCTCCCTCCCTCGTCTCTCCCTCCCTCCATCCCTCCCTCCCTACCTCTCCTCTCTGTCTCTCTCCGTCCCTCCCTCATCTCTTTCTCTCTCCGCCCCTCCCTTATCCGTCTCTCTCTCTCTCTCTCTCTCCCTCTCCCTCCTCTCTGAGCATATTTTTTTACATACATGAGGAGAAAGAAAATGTTTGTCACTCGTGTTCAATTAATAAATTGCCATCTTTCTCTCTCTCTCTCTGTATGACTATGTTTCTGCATGTTTGCCTCCAGTACCAAAAAGTACCATTTCTCAAAAAATGCTAAATGTCCAGTCAGCAATGCCAAGTCATCAGCATCCAAACAGTGATGCCCAATCATCTCATTATTTAAAAGAATGAACCCAAAGAAACAGACATTAAAACGAGTGATAACTTTAGTGTTACATTTACCTCTGTCTTTTAATTTGTTTCTAGAGAACATGGCAATTCTTTGAAGAGGCTGGCATCTATGATAAGAGGAATTGGTGATCCGTTAGTTGCAGCATATGCTCGCTGTTATTTATGTCGGGTAAGTTTGATAAATTTTATAACAAGCCCTCTACAAATTTGTGAATAAAATCCCTTAAAGTTCCCCCCTTCACCTCGTGTTAACACAGCTAAAGTATTTATTGTTCATCTGGTATAAACATTTTTTGAAGCGTAATAGGGTTTCTTTTCCTTTGAGATATACTCTTCTCCTGATCTTAAACTAGAGTTAATTTACAAAGAAAATAATTGTAGATCCAGTGATAGCTTTGAGAAGTCAATGATGTGATTGTTTACTTTTAGAATAACATTTTAGGGTAGGTGTGAGAGTCCTGATCTGGTCAGTTTGACCATAAAGCGGGCAGAATATTTCGGCCTAATACAGTCGGTTTGAATACTAAAGGGTGAAATGAACGAATGAAATAAACGAAGAACTTGTTCTTCCCTGCATCCGTGTGTTGTTGTTTTATGACCGGCACATCTTAAAAAATACTTCGTATTCTGTTCCAGGTGGGAGCCACAGTAGCTTTTGGGTACCGCGAACACTTACTGCCGTGCTTTGATGATTTTCTCTTTACCTACCATCAGGTAATTATGGAGATTTCTTGTTTTGTACATAATTATGTATGTAACCATTTTTTTTTCACCTAACCGCTTTTGAAATTGGTGTCTGTGTACATAGATGTTTGTAATATTACTCAAGTGTGAAGTGTTTGAAGTTATGTATTGTGCAATGTTAGCCTAAGGTGTCTTCATAATGTCTAAGCGCAGCTGGAATGAAGTGTGTGACATCTTTAATGCATTTCTTTGAATTCTTTTTACAGAGTCCTATCATTATTTCTGTCCCCTGTTTCACTTCACTCATTTATTTTTGAACCCTAAACTTTAGACTCAAGAGGATGGCGTACAGAATGTACTGGCCAGGCAGAAACTGGAGACACCAAAATATTTAACGCTATATTCTCCTGCTTTGGACTGGTTACTGCAGTGTTTGGCTCATGATGCGACATCTGAGACTTTGGAACAAATTCTACAAAAGACAAGTGATCATTGCAACAGGTGAGGAATCTGTGTATTTATATTTCTAAAATGTTTTATTCTCCTTTCCAGAAACAGCAGAGATGTTCTGTTAATCATTGTTGCAATTACCTGAAAATTTTTCTTGTTATGGATGTTTGTATAGGTGCGACTTTGTCAGGGTGGTTAAAAAATTTGCTTTGTAAATGTGGTTTCAGTTCTACTGCATGGCATCTTGGACAAGTGTGTTCTATATCTCTTGTTGTAACTGACAGTGCTACAATGTGTGTGTGTGTGTAATAATTTTCATTTTTCTCTCATCTTTTTATTGCAGTGCTCTGTTGCTGAATTCCATAATTTCTGCATTCCAACCCAGTTACATAGCGAACAGAGCATCCCAGTTTGTGGAAATGATTAAGAACTGTGAAGAGTCTGGTTTTCCAAAGGTGTGTATCTGACATACTTGGACCCCAAATAGCTTGTTATCCTCAAATGTGCTTTTGGTCATCTGCTGCCGTCCAGGTTACAACCACCATGAAACCCACAATTTCCAAAACCTGTGCTTCTTTTAACCCTTTAACATTCAGATTACTTTGTCAAATGCAATTGTCTTTTATTCACAGTTTTAAATTAATCATGCATTATCTCGTAGGGGTCTCCAAAAGGAGTCTCGGGGAGTAGCATCCCTGCCTTCCTGAACTAGTTTTCCACCACATTTCTTAAAAATCATGGTAGCAGGATGCCTTGTGGTATATATTCCAGGTTTTTGTGTTCCATTGCCTATTCAGGGTAGATTTAATCTGTCACTCAGTTTAACAGCAACACTTGGTACCTTGGGTGTCCTTTAATACAATCCACCCTGTTGCAAACTTTTGGTTCCGGGCTTCATGTTTGAGGAAACCGTCCTCCCTTCTAAACAGTCATGTCCTGACTAAAAGATGAAAGAATAATAAAAAAAAAAAAGGCCCCTGGAATGAAGCCCTCAAGATTTTGTATCTTGAGGGTAGACCAACAATATGGTGATACTGATGGCATTTTTTTATTAGTTTTTAAAGAAATTATTTATTGTCTTCCTTATTTTTCAGCACATGTTATATCGTACCCTTGGAGCCTGCCTCATTCTCGCTGATCCACCTGCCAACCAACGTTTATCAATACTCAACGACGTGTGGAAAAGTATAATGAAATTGAAACACCCTAGGGTATGTAAATTTTTTTTTGTTTTTTTTTTTTGTTTCTTTGACTATTTCTATTTCTACTTCCTTCTGAAATTATATAAAAGACACATATACTCTTTGGTCAGGAAAACATGGACGGGCGGGTCGTAAATTTTCAGTCAACCAGAGGATGAGAGAGCGGTCAGCGGTTTGTAGCCTTGGCTATAGCTTAAACTGCATCCAGCCATGGGGCTCTGACTTAAGTCTACCAGGGCTTTGATGTATATGGAACTCTCTCTTTAGCCGCTGTTGTTCCTAGGTCCACTCAGACTCGGAGTAGTAGTGCCTATCAGGGTCCCAGTTATAGGAGAAATGTTAGCACGCCAGGTGAAATGCTTGGCAGTATTTCGTCTCTCTTTACATTCTGAGTTCAAATTTCGCTGGCACTGTGTGTGTAAACTAAAAAAGTAAAATTAATTAAATATACTTAAAAATCATAAATGTCTTTGTTTATACATATATATCTGTGTATATATTTTTTTTTTATTGGAAAGTTTATGATGATTGGGTCTTCAAGTTTTGTCTAACAGCAAACTTTACAGCAAATTCTATGATACAAACTCCTCTCTGTTTTTATAATGATCTTAATTAAAGCCTTCCCTTAAAATTTAACGTTAATTTATGTTCCAAACTGCAGCTTGATAATGACAGTTACTTTAATGAATTCGTCATAATTTTCAAATAATTGAAATGAAGATTGTGTTTCAACAGGATATAACAAGAGGGTTAACTTTTTTTACCCTTTCCCCCTACACTTCCTGAAACTGCTCCCAAGTTCTGTGATATGAAATCTACTCTGTTTTAAGGTGCTCTCAATTAAAATCATCCGTCAACATTTCATGCTAATTTATGTTCCAAACAACAGCTGGATAATGACAGTTATTTTGATAAATTCCTTATTTTCAGAATTAATTGAAAGAAAGTCCGTTTCAGCAGAAATATAAGAATTGGGTTAAACTAGCAGCTTTAAGATAACCCTTATTTAATATTTGTTTTCTGTTTTTATTAATTTTAGGACTACATTAGCTGTGCTGAAGTTTGGATAGAGTATGTTGCAAAACATTTCGGGGTTTGTATTATTATTTTATAAATCTGTTATCTACTTTTGTTTCTAATATTTTTAGTTGGTGTCCATTTATAGTGTCACCAATTTAGTGAGAGTGGTCACTAATTTATAGCGTGAAAGCTAGTAAATTGAAAATATACCAGAAGGCAATTTTTATACAAAAGTATTTTTAATTAACGAGAGCAGACAAGTGGTAAGAGTGTAGCCAGGTGTATGTGTGCAGGAGTCAGAGAAAACTTTTATCACATTTGAAAAATAGATTTTGTTGGAAGTTATTATAAGCTAATAGGTACAGAGCTGGCATAAACAAAAATATACTGCTCATAACATGATCAGAGTAGTGGGCTGATGTCATCCAGAATTTCATGGAGCAAAGTTGGCAGAAATGAAATAGGCCGTTCATTATATAGCAAGTTGAGAGTGGCTAAAAATTTAGAGCTAGCGGCACAACGCTGGTGTGAAAAAGCAAGGAACTGTTCCTGATGTTGAAGGTTGAGATGCGATATAATTCAGAGCTAGTTGTGCAAAGTTGGTGTGAAAAACAAAGAGGCTGTTCTATGTTGAGAGACGTTGCTCTTCTGCCATCTCTCTGCTAACTGATTAAAACTCCTGCTGCTCTTCATGGGCAGAGAACTGCCTCTCATATTCATACGTGCCCAGCCCTGATTGGCTGGAGAATGCCATAGCACAACTGCGCTATGACGCGACAACTAAAATAGCTTTCCTGACATGCTACAGATGCAGGTCTCTCAGTTATGATGTTTAAAAGTGAAGGCATGGCTGTGTTGTTAAGTTTGTTTCACAACCACATAGTTTCAGGTTCACTGTGTGTGTGTGTGTGTGTGTGTGTGTGTGTGTGTGATGCTTTGTTGTAGCCTGAGCAGGTTTTTATTTATTTTATTAATACTTTCAGAAACGTGAAATCAATACAGTGCTGAGTGATATCAGCAAACACATGTCCCCAGATCGGGCGTATGAAGACTACTATCCTCAACTTCAGTCAGTTGTCTCTAAAGTTTTGATTCACTTTCATAACTTTTCTGTACTTTTTGGACTGGTAAGTTTTTCTCGCTGCTTTGACTTATTTCTCTTAGTTCATTTAATTTTTTCTTTAAATTAAATAAATTACTGAGGCCATAACTCTTTTCTCCTCTATTTTGTACATGTCCTTTTCGAAGGCTACTTGTAGGACCTTTTTCTATCCAAAGGTGTTTTTTTTTTTTTCAACTTAGTTTAATGTCATTGAGCTAGCAGAGTTGTTAGAACAAATACAGGTGAAACATCACAAAGCATGCTGAGTTCAAATTCTGCCATGGTTGACTTTGCTTTTCATCCTTTCAGGGTCAATGAAAGAAGTACCAGTTGAGCACTGGGGTTGATGTAATCGACTAGTCCCCTCTCCCTTCATGATTTCAGGTCTTGTGCTCCTAATAGAAAGGATTATTTGCAGCGTGTTGATGACTAGCTGAAACACTAGCTCACCCAGGCAGGGAGAGACCCCATGGTGTGGGAGAGGGTCACAACACTGGTTGCATCCAGACTGCTACAAGTAATTGTAAGAAAGCCTGAGCCACTGCAGTGGATAAGAAATACCAAAGAAGGGAAGTCCTTGTCAGGACCCCAATCTGACCAAAGACTATCTATTTGCCCCAACTGCACCATACCCTGTCATTCGAGGATCGGTTTACAGAGCCACTTAAGGGCTTGCCACTCTTTCTCATAATCTTCAGACATGAAGAACTGCCATTACATCATCATTTGCTTTGAGTTCACCATTTAAAACAAATTATCTCAGGTCTTTCGCAGTTTCTAAATTCTTATGAAGTAAACAACTTTATATTATATAATTACCTGACTGTCTTTTTTTTGAGGCACATGGTATTAAAAGGCTAACGAATCTAACAATATTTCCATTTATCTTCCAGGATAAATTTTTGCCATTTCTCGACATGTTCCAGCGTGAGTCAGTGAAGGTAGAAGCATGCAAGTCCATAATGGAAGCTTTTATTAAGTTAGTATTTGTTGTTATCTTTCAGATTGTTGTTTTGTTGTATTTTAGTAGGAAGGGGTTTGAAGAATCGGTGGAGCGTATCCATCTTAATACCTTGCAGTGTTTAAATACATGTTTGTTTTTTTTCTATCCCTCACCTTATCACTCCTTCATCTCTCTCTCTGTCTTTATACACCCCACTCTCGCCTCCCCCACCTCTCAACACCATCATACCACACCACACTACACTATACCACACAATACATCACAACACACCACCATGCACACGCCCGCACTGGCCAATTCCCATCCCCACATTTTCACACCTACACATACACACGTCAAGCTCATCAGCCCTCTTTCACATGCACATACGTACTCTCTTACACAAACGCACACCTTCGTTTTGGGATCACCACTACTTTGTTATCTCCCTTTCATGTTAGCTTTCCTGTGTGACCCTTCTGTCCGGCATTCGCCATGATACATCGCTAGCCACTACACACATTTTTTTCTCTCCTTGTTTCTTTCTGTGTTCCTTTCTGTGGAAGAGCGTAGGCTCGAAACATTAAAGACTTTTTCAATTCCCAAGCGTTATACTAATACATCTGTTTGTTTTCTACACCACATGTCTTCGTCTTTTGTTATTTTTGTGAATTCTCCCTATATATATATATATATATATATATATATATATATATATATATATATAAACATAATTAAGGGATCAGCAAATATTTGCTTCACCACATACCGAAGTTCAGAAATAGCAGCTAAAAAAGCTGAGACTCCAAGCAAATATTTGCTGATCCCTTAATTATGTTTATAAATATATTTGAACTTTTAAATAAGTTCTCCACCGATAATGGTGCTTACATACCGAAGGGCTTGGTAAAAATTATTAATTATCAATTTATTAATAAATTAATAAATTGATAATCCTTTACCCTTTTAATTTGTAATAATTATATATATATATATATATATATATATATATCCATCCATCCATCCATCCATGTGTAAATGAGTCTCATCTTGATATTAAATATCAATTGTAAATAAATTTCACTGTTCATAGAACCAGTGACATTTGTTGGTAATTTCCAGTGAAAACTTGCCCAGACTTGGGGGAAAATATTAACTTGCCTGGAAACAACTGGTGACAAAGAGGAGCACCAGGCCTTTGTGAATATTCCTCAATGAATCTTGTCTGGAAAAGTAGACATTAAAGCAAAGATGATGACACATATCTTCCATTATCTTGCTGCTTGTTTCCCACCTCTGTCTTTCTCTCTCTGTTCCTTGTCTCCCAATTCCTGTCTGTCTCACTCACTCATTCAATCTCACCTCTATCTCTGCAGGTACCAATTAGATCCCACTGATGACCCAGTTATTATCAACACCATGATGTTTCTTTGTAAAATAGCCCATGACTCTGTCAAGTAAGTTTTTCAAAATATTTGAAACAAACAAGGAAACTACCAAGTTAAAAGTGGGTTTAATTACCTCTTGTTAAAGTAACTGAGTTTGATTGCCTTTCATTAGTTTAACTGGATTTCATTGCCTTTCATTAACGTAACTGGGTTTGTTTGCTCTTCATTAACATAATTGCTTAATTGCCTTTCATTAATTTAAATGGGTTTGATTGCTCTTTTATTAACATAACTGGGTTTATTTGAGTTATAATCCTGCTGTGAGCCACTTTGTCATTCTCTCGGGGTCAATTAAAACAAAAAAGCAGTACCCAACCCAGTTAAGTAGACTGGTACAACTGTAAAGACATTGAACTGAATGCCTGGTGGTCTTTGTTCAAGCTCTTTGAGTTCAAATCCTGCCACAGCTTACCTGAGTGGGAGACTTAACCCTCAGCCTGGTTTGACACAATCACCTGACAACTTTGATGCCTTTACTGGGGTTCCCTCTGTTGCAAACATTCAAACCAGGTCACTTATCTCATGACATCTTGCTCCCCAAGTCTTGGAAGCCCTGTAAGGGGTCACGGCTATTACTTTCTGTCTCCACTAAAACAATCCTAACCATTTTGTTTGTTTTTACCTTTATTCTCCTGCTCATCATCCACTTTTACCATCCCTAATTACTCCATTTCTCTCTTTCTTCAGTGCTTTGACTCTTGAAGATGAGAAGAGGTTAATTAGT
Organism: Octopus bimaculoides; assembly: GCF_046866305.1. Lineage (NCBI taxonomy): Eukaryota > Metazoa > Mollusca > Cephalopoda > Octopoda > Octopodidae > Octopus > Octopus bimaculoides. The sequence goes on along the minus strand of NC_142945.1, from coordinate 6,848,001 downwards.
AATTTGATAATTGGTTTCCTGCGGAAGGTCACATTTGGCCAAGATTTTGAGCAGCAACTCAGCTTTTTTGTTGAGGCCCGTGCCACTTTCAGCAACCTGGACCCAGTCCTTGTGGCTCTTATTCATGTAAGTATCTCAAGTTATGCAGTTATTTAACCCTTAATCAGTTGTGATTGAGAGGTTTCTTAGCATGTCTAGGGTTGCATTGGCCAATAGCTGATTGGTTAGAGGTTAGACCACATGGTCCTTAGTTCCAACTGCTTCACAACAGTTTACTTGACCGTGGAGTGGTCACTGATAACACAACCAGTTATAGAATTTCTTCAACAAGGAATAGATGAATAGAGAAACATCTCTACTCATGCAATCAGGAAAAGCTGGGTGTGAAATAGGTCACTCATTTGCATACACGGGAATGCAGAGGTATCAGATTGGAGCCTGGTGTGGCCTCCTGGCTTGCCAGTACCCAGTCAAACCGTCCAACCCATGCCAGCATGGAAAACGGACAAACGATGATGATGATGATGGATGTGCGCAAATGTGTGATGTAGATATGGTTAAGTTCATTTCCCAACTGTATGGTCTTAGATTCAGTCCTCCATGTGGTACCTTTGGCACGTGTCTTCTGCTATAGTCTCATGTTGAGCAAGGCCTTGTGAATGGATTTGGCTGACAGAAACAAACAAACCCATCTTGTGTTTGTGTGTGTCTTGACATCACTGGATAGTTATAAATGAGTGTCACCCTCATACAAGCAGACTCCTTCTTTTCCAATCTTCCCCATAAACATGTATGGTCATGTGGAAATATTACCTTACTTGGAAACTAGTAAGGATTGGATGACAGCCATGTTGATTAAATAAGAACCACTGGAGGCAATATAATTGATTTACTCCTTCTCCCAAAAATTTCAGGCCTTGTGCTTTAGTAGAAAAGATTATCATATGATTAACATATTATATAATTATTTCTGTCTGCAGTCTGTGAACCAGCTTGCTATGTCCACCCACAAGATTGTCAAAGGGAAACACACAAAAAAGACTGCTGCTTTTGTGAAGGTAAGGAACCTTTAAGGTTGATATTTGTCTTCTACTAAATTCTAGTTTCTGCAGCAAGACCCCCGTTTCTATTCCTCTATCATACTCTAACCCCTCAGCACTAGGCACAAAGCCACTGCCTTCAATATCACCACCCCTGTCTCAAAGGATCTTTTTGTCAGTGCTGGTGTGTCATAACAAAAAAAAAACACTCTATCCACTCTGTAAGGTGGTTGACATTAGGAAGGGCATCCAGCTATAGAAACCATGCCAAAACAGATAGTGGAGCTTAATGCAGTCCCAAGGCACCAGGTCCTGTCAAAACTGTCCAACCCATACCAGCATGGAAGATGGATGATAAAGGATGATGGAAGAGACATTCGTAGATTTTGGTGCTTCCAATAAATTTTGAAAACATAAGCACAAATAAGGCTCTGTGTGTGTGTGTGTGTGAATTATTACACTGATGTAGTGAGCCTTTTGAAACTATGAATAACTTGACATCACACTCTGTAACAGATCTTATTCATTTTGTGTACTTAACCAAAAAGGCATGAATGAAAAGCAATAGCTTAAAATGTTGATTTGTGTATGTATAAGATTATAAATGCTTCCAACTATTATCTTCGTCTTCAGAGTTGTAAAAAAGTTTTTATATTTACATGTATTAATCAGCTTCGTCTCTGATATTGAAACCAATCAAAATTTAAAAAGAAATATTTCGTCTTCAAATTTAAAAAAGCTTATTGCATTAACATTAAAAGTAACTCTTCATTGGATCATCACTGGTGATGAAAAATGGTGCCTGTATGTCAGCATGAAGCAGTGGAAAGAACAGTATGGTTAATTACCATTCTGTATTTTTTTTTTCTTCAATTCCAGGCTTGTGCTGCATATTGTTTCATCACAATTCCATCACTAAGGTTCACATTTAGTCAGTTGAACTTGTATTTACTTTCTGGACAAGTGGCACTCTTAAACCAATGTCTTGGTCAAGGTTGGTCACTCACTGCTTTTTTTTAATATTTAATCTTTTTTTTTTTTTTTTTGGTTTTATGTCTTCTTTCCTTTAGTTTTTCCTGTTATTTTAATTGGATTGAATTAAATTAAAGAAGGAGATAAGCAAACATTAAGGTGATAACAGTTCTGATACCTTCCTTCTTTAGTGTCTTTTATGTATGGTTCCATGGACATCTTTGAGGAGTTGTGTAGTTGCATTGGGATATATATGGTTGTGTATGTGGTTTTGTGTCTATATGTGTCTTTGTGTACATGTAAACATAGACATATATATATATATATATATCACTCTGTGTGACTGTCTTAAAGAAGTATGTTGTTGATAATGACTTTGAAGATTCCAGCCAGAAAGGGGCTGTCCCTTTTGCTACGATGATGGTGTTGGTGATGATGATGATTATAATTTTGACATTTCTTTATATTAAAATTTCTTTCATATATATATAATTTGTTGTTATATTAACAATGTTCTTCTATTTGGTCTACTGCAGCTGATGAATTCTTCAAGGCTATCGTACTGTTGATCCCAGAAATTCCTCGGAGTTTAAAGATCGACAATGTGGTCCGGCAGACTGAACCATTATTGGTTGAATTCCTGAGTAACTTCATCTCGACTCTTCTCGTGGTACCAGTGAGTATTGTTGCCAAAAATAATAAAAAAAAAAAGCTGTTCTCTTTTCCTCTTATTGCCTTCCATACTTTATCTTTTACTTGTATCAGTCATTGGACTGCGGCCAGGCTGGGGCATCGTTGATGGGTTTAGTTGAACAAATCAACCCCAGTACTTATTTTAAAGTCTAGTGCTTATTTTATCGATCCCTTTTGCCAAACGGCCAAGTTATGGGGAGATAAGCAAACCAACACTGGTTGTCAAGCACTACTACTGCTGATGATGGTGATGATGATAATAATAATAATAAAGATAATTTTCTGTTCTTTCAGGACAATCCTGATGCTGGCGTGATGTATGTCTTAAAGGGATTGCTAAATGTGTTAAAAGGTTACAACACAGAATCGAACACAGACGGGAAAATAGTGCTTTACATCCGAGTGTTATGTATGTTATCAGGTTCCTGTCAAGAAGATTACCTGTATCATGTTAGCAAAGGTAAGAACTGCAAGAGAAGCTAATAAAGCAATGATTGAGGAAAATTATGTAACACAACACAGGACATAAGGAAAAATACGCGTATGGCTGTGTGGTTAAGAAGCTGGCTTCACAACTACATGGTTCTGTGTTCAATTCCACTTTACAGTACTTTGAGAAAGTGTTTTTTTTTTACTATATATTTGTGTTCAATAATAACTTGTGAGCAAGATTAGATGGACACTGCATAAGCTTGTATGTTTGTGTTTGTCTTCATGTCTAAGACGTAGGACATAGGTGATCATGTCCTGCCATAATTCTCTTTTTTTTCTGTAACAATTCCACTTTCTGATATTTAATGCCTCTTTCTTGCAACCAGTGGCTGTGTGGTAAAGTAGCTTGCTTACCAACCACATGGTTCCAGCTTCAGTCCCACTGCATGTGGCACCTTGGGCAAGTGTCTTCTACGACCAAGCCTTGTGAATGGATTTGGAAGATGGAAACTGAAAGAAGCCTGTCATGCTGCTATATTTCATGTTGAGAACAATTTATGTCTTAATAGACACAAGATGTGATCTATTTCTAGCGCATTAATTGTCCACGTTAGTGGTCGACGTTATTTTTTAAAAGTATATATATATATATATACACACACACACACACACACACACACACGTGTATATATGTGTGTGTGTGTGTGTGTGTTTGTTTCCCCCCCCCCACCATTGCTTGACAACCGATGCTGGTGTGTTTACATCCCCGTAACATGCATACACACGCACACATATATACAGCAGGCTTCTTTCAGTTTCCCCCTCTACTAAATGTACTCAGAAGGCTTTGGTTTACTCGAGGCTATGGAAGACACTTGCCCAAGGTACCACTCAATGCAATAAGGCTGATCCTGGAACCATGTGGTTAGGAAGCAAGCTTCCTACCACACAGCCATGCCCATGTCTGAGATGTTTGTTTTCTCAATATGGGTGGTGCCCTAGCATGGCCACACCCTTTGGGCTGGAACATATAAAGAGGTGAAGGAATAATACCACCATATTTATTTTGGTGAGTTGATGACAGAACATTTTATGTGATCGTTCAACCTGCTAGAAATAGCAGCCAAATCTCCCTCAAAACACATCATACCATCTTAAATAAAAAAGGAATCATTAGCAATACATTTAGATTCCATCCAAAATGATAGACTAATCATTAACTGGAATACACTTTTGATAATAAGCCTGCTCAGTCAAGGCCAGCCTGGGGCTAAAAAAAAACAAAACAAAAACAATCACTGTTGTACTTTATTTTATTCTATTTTTTTTTTATTCATTTTGTTGTCTTTGGTTTCTGTTTTCAGTTGATTCCAATGATAAACTCTATGGTTCAGATCCAATATTTATTGAAGAAGTTAGAACCATATGTGACTCGTTAATCACCGAAATTCTTGGACACTTAAAAACACTGGCATCACAAGAGGTAAGCTGGAACTTCTTCATGGGTTTAATATTTTGGAAGATTCTAATGTTTTATCGCTACAGTTCTTATTCTCTCCCCAATTTTTTTTTGTTTAGTTATTAATCTGGCTTCCAACCTGGTAATATTGTCTTCGTTAGTTATTTTATCTCACCTGAACTGTTATATTAAATAAAAATTATCATCAGACACTCTTATATTTTTATACTCCTCTCTCTCTCTACACACACACACACACACACATTAATATCCTTTAATTTTTTTAACACCAACCCACCTGAGATTGGCCCAATTTCTATGATAAAAAAATTCCCTGTTCTAAAATTCAGATTACTCTGTCGGATATGTTTCTTTATTCATATTGTTTTGGAATTAATCATGTATTAGTTTGTAGCTTCAAGATTTTGATAATGTGATTGTTTATTTTTAGAATGACATTGTAGGGTAGCTGTGAGAGGCTGGATCTGGCTAGTTTGAACATAAAACCAAGTAGAATGTTTGGGCTGGATATGACTGGTTTAAATGCTTAAAGGGTTAAATTAAAACTTTCCGTCAGATTTCATATGTTCCAAAAACCAGATAAATAATGAATTATTCTAATGAATTATTATTTCCAAAATGTATTGAACCTAAGGCAATGTATTGCAGAAAAAATATGATAACAAAAGAGTTAATGTTTTTGATAGCAACCTGCTTGAATCCATTTCTAGTTCTTTAATATAAATTTTCCAGTTTTAAAGTGACTTAAATTAGCATGAAATTTTGATAAAAACTTTTCATTTATGTGCCAAACATCATCTTGTGCTTGCATTTTGCAGGTTTTGGGGTTGGTCTCAAAGCATTTCTGTCCAACTTAACATGGATGTTTTGTTAGAATTCCAAATACTGTGGGTTTTCGCCTTGAGAGGACATCCTTTAATCCCCTAATTACTTGATTAATTGTGATTTCATTTTTTTTTTTTCTCGTCCAGGCTTTTAAAAGGCAAAGCTATCTTGCTCTGGAGCTCTTCAACACTATTGTTACCCACGGACAACTGACAGAAGCCAATATGCTTACTTTAGCTGTTAATCTATGGGGACTATCACAGAAGCATGGTTGCATGGATAAGAAACAAATTGTAAGTGAGAAGAATCATCTCCATTTTTTCTTTTAATTAATAAATAAATAAATAAATAGATAAATAAATACAAATTTATTTATATAAGGGCATTACTATACATGAATGCCTCACACTAAGAGAGAGACTCTAAGGTCAAACTACCATAATAAACACATTTTGGGGAATAAATGATGGATTTTTCCCTTATGAGGTTATTTTTTCATGCTAGCTACTTGATGAATTCTTATAAAGAATTCATCCTATTATTGAATTAATTAAATAAATAAAAATATATAATTAAAATAAGGATTCAGATAGAAAAAGGTGCTTCAGATTGTGCTACAGGAAGAGTATCTGGCTACAGAAAATCTGCTTCAACAGATTCCATTTGACTCATGTAAGCGTAAATAAGCAAACATTAAAACAATGATGTCAAGGATGATACACATTTGACTTAATTAATTGCCCAAACAACTTTTGTAACATCCACCAATATAATTAATCAGTTGAATTTTTGTAATTTATTCTATTTTCCTTTCTATTTCCCTTTTCTCTTTTCAGAGTCAAGCCCTGCATTATGTGCAACTAAAAGCCAAAAACAACATGGCCAATAAGGGTTTCACCAGTTTAACTAGTAAAATGTCATCGGAGTTTCAATCGTGATACTAATTTGAAGCTGAAGCACCCGCTTAGATCTCTCACTGAATCTGATGCTGGGAGTATGTAGAATTGTCAAAAATAAAATCAAAAGTTCATTTGTTATCTACTTAACGATTTTTGATAACGCCTTACAATTATAATTAAATAAACCATGTGACTTTGCATTCATTTATTGTTCCTGGATTGGAAAGACATGTTAAATCAAAGTGGTTAGTTTTCTGTTTGGTAAAGAAATAGATTATTAAAAATAAACTGTTTTCTCTTTTCCATTTACTGCTAACTAACACTGAAATAAGTAGATTTACACATTATTATAATTATTATTATATTTATCTTTTTTTTTTTTCCCCTATAAATTTCTTTCCAATCTATTGAAATTTCTAGTCCTGGTTTGACAATGTAATTATTTTTAAGGAAAGAAGACGTTAAATGATGATGATGATGATTAAGGTGGTAGGCTGGAAGAAGTGTTAACACACTGGACAAAATGCTTAGCGACATTTTTTTCGGTTTTACATTCTGTGTTCAAATTCTGCCGAGGTCAACTTTGCCTTTCATCCTTTTGGGGTCAATAAATTAAGTACCAGCTAAGTACTGGGGATGATCTAATCAACTGACCCCCTTCCAAAAATTTCAGGCCTTGTGCCTAGAGTAGAAAAGATTACTATTGTTGTTGTTGTTGTTGTTGTTGTTGTTGTTGTTGTTGTTGTTGTTGTTGTTGTTGTTGTTGTTGTTGTTGTTGTTGTTGTTGTTGTTGTTGTTGTTGTTGTTGTTGTTGTTGTTGTTGTTGTTGTTGTTGTTGTTGTTGTTGTTGTTGTTGTTGTTGTTGTTGTTGTTGTTGTTGTTGTTGTTGTTGTTGTTGTTGTTGTTGTTGTTGTTGTTGTTGTTGTTGTTGTTGTTGTTGTTGTTGTTGTTGTTGTTGTTGTTGTTGTTGTTGTTGTTGTTGTAGCAGCAGCAGCAGCAGCAGCAGCAGCAGCAAGCTGGCAGAATCATTAGCATCCAGGACAAAACATTTCTTCTGGTTCTTTACGTTCTAAGTTCAAATTATGCTAAAATTACTTTTACCTTTCATGCTTTCAGGGTCAATAAAATAAATTACCAGCCAAGTACTGCGGTCATTGTAATCAACATTCCCCCTCCCCTAAAATTGCTGGCCTTGTACCAAAATTTGAAAACATTATTTGGCATACTTGAGTTAAAATCTTGTCATGGCCAGTTTTACCTTTTGTCCTTCCAGGGTCATTAAAACAAGGTACCAGTCAAGTAATGGGGTCAACGTAATGAGCTCCTTCACTCCTATTAAAACTGCTGCCCTTACACCTAAACCAGAAGCAATTATCATCTTTGTCTTTCATCCTTTCGGGGCCTCTAAAATAAAGAACCAATCCAAGTATTAGGCGACCCCCCCTCTCCTCAAAACTGACTAAATTAGTAACTAAATTAAGAATAATTATTATTATAATCAAGGGTAGTGACTAGGCAGAATCATTGAGCATCAGACAATATGCTATGTAATATTTTGTTCCAGCTCTTTATGTTCTGGGTTCAAACCCCACTGTGGTCAGCTTCACCTTTCATTCTTTCTTGGGTTGACAAAAATTACTGTGGTCCAATTAATCAAATAACTTCTCCACCCAGATGTCTGGCCTTGTGCTTGTGTTAGAAACAGTCATTGCTGGCAGTGGTAAGAAACCATCAAGGGAGCTAAATGGCAGAAGTTGTCAGAAGAAAACATCCTCACTCATGTGTTACGGCCCTTAATTTTTTACACTCTAAAGCAGGGGTTGGGTCACATCCAGGTTATGACTCCTGGGTGCCCTTCTGCTAACACTTTTTAGCCACTTGGATATTGGAGGTTTGGGCATTTAAATACCATTAGGGCATTTCATCTATTTGCAATTCCTCTCCGTTGACTCAGCTTTCAAACTTAAAGAAGAGTTGCTAACAGGTAAAGAATATGCTGAACCCTTTCGGTACCAACCCAGTTGAAACCACGTCTGGCTCTGTACTACAAATGTCTTGTTTTCAAAAGTTCAGAATTAAAATCTTCCACCAAACCTTAGTCACAATTTATGTTCCTAACACTAGCTTAATGTTAACTAAATTATTTTACTAAATTCTTTGTTATATTTAAAATTAATTGAAAAAAAAAAACACAGAGCCACTCAACAGAAATAAGGTAACAAACAGGGGTTACACAGGGGACTCAAATCCTGGACTCTGCAGCTGCAAAATAAAATTCATATCACACAACTTTGCACACACACTTTTTTTTTTTTTTTTTTTTTTTTTTTTTTGTGATGATGGTGGGGGATTTGCAGGATGTGTGAATGGAATTTTAATGTAGCATTTGAATTAGTATCCATGCAGTTTACCACCATGGAATTCCCAATCAACTGACAACCACTGGAGATGTGTGTCACGATTAGCACATTTCATTTCTCTTCACAATGACTTTGTAGTTGATACTTAGAGAAGCAAGAAACAACCCAAAGAGAAAGAAAATCAGAAGATACTTAGTACAGCCATTGTTGCATGTTTTCATGCATGACATTATAATTGCAGAGGAAACTAGAAAAGAAGCCAAATCTTCTCTCCCAGAGACTGCATGCCACCAGAGAATACAAAATAATCAAGAGCACAAACCTCTGCCAAAGCAACAACAACGTCCTCTCAACAATTAGCCAGAGATGATTTTTAAAATGTGAATATCTGAAATATACTTGAATGCTCTCACAAATGAGAATACTAAAAATGAACCTGACCGCTCTCAAAAATTAAGTAAAAATAACTAGAAAAATCCCCAAATTTAATCAGTTTGTGCCAGTCACGAAGCCAAACATCCTTGAAAGTTTCATCCGAATCCATCCAGTGGTTCTTGAGGTATCTTGTCCATGGACAAACAAACAAACACAACTGAAAACAACACCTCTGCCTTTGCTGAGGTGGAGGTAATAAAGTAAAATAATCACCACTTGGGTATTAATACTACCTCTGCTGCTGTATTTATTTTTTATGAATAAATAAATAAGTCACATTATCTTTTATCATGCAGAGTTTGTGTGTTCTGTGTCTGTTTTTCCAGGCTAGCATGGGTTGAATCTAGATCTCAACCGAGGTCCACATGGCCCTTTCGGGTTCATTTAAGACCTTGTTAAAATCTTTGTGCAATAAATTGCTTATACTTCTACACTACACAACATATTCAAACATTTTTTTAAATACAATTCCTAATAATATTTAATCATAAAATAGTTTTCAGACATTGAATGGCTATGTGGGTTCCACCCACTGAGTGAAATAGGGATCAAAGGGGACAATAGGCAAAAAAAATGGTGAGAATCACTGGGTTAAATGAGTGCATATTATTGAGGCCCACAGTGGAGATCTCCTCCCACATCTGGAATGGTACTGCTGCTATGCACATCTTGGACTACATCCAGACAAGAGCCACCCAAGTGATTGACATTAAATCACTCACAGACACACTCCATTCTCTGGTCTCCTCCCAAGTTTTTCTATCACTTTTATAATAATTTCTAATCCTTGGAAACATCTGGTTTTCTATCTCCATCACTCTGGCACTTCTGTCCCACTTGCCTATGCACTTCTTCAGCTTTGTTGCACCCAATCCTACCATGTCCCACACTGATTGCCATGCCCAGTCCTTTCTCCTCAGAATATCACCCCATCCCATTGACCGACAGCAGCTTAAACTGAACATTATCAACATCAATCTCACTGGTCTTGGAGAGCCTGTAAAAGTCATGGGTAATGCCCCTTCCTTCAGTTCCAGTAAGTAGGAAAAAAACAAACAAACAGTACATTCCAGCATTCTAGTAATGTAACATCTTCATAACAGCTATTACAAATTTATAACCAATAGTATTTGACTTCATTTAGTTAATTACTAGAGGAGGAACCAGTCGCAATAATAACACCATGTAAACAAGATCTAGTATATATCTTTATGGAAATTATAGTATCAATATATAGATGGATTAAATATGACAAAAAGAAAATCAACAAAGAACTAAAGAAAAGAAGAAGAAAAAAACAAGAATTGTAGGAATATAAGAATACTAGAAATGCATAAAATAAGAAAAGAAAAAAATGTTAATCAAAGAATTTCTGAAGAACTCAACAGATATATATAAAGATTTTTGTTTTAATATCACACAAAAAATACAGGGTCTCTCGTAATGATGGGGCACATATTCTGGTCATATATTATAGACTTTTGTTTGATAATTGTACTTGTTCTAGTCTTGGAAACTTGCGTTTCAAACGTGTCCCTTTATTAACAGACAACCCACATGTAATAAAGCTTCAGTCATACCATTATAAATGTTTTGGTAGAGATGGACTATATGTAATCTGAACCTTTTCCCCCCTTATTTATTAATTTTTTTTTACGGAATCCCACGTTTTAGGCTATGGAGATTCCGATTCTGAAAAAAAAATTTTTTGAAAAATTTCAATTCCCCCCGCCCCCACCAAGCAGGCTATTTACATGCTAGAAATAACAGCCAAATCTCACAAAACTAGTGTTAGGGTTAGGGTTAGGTTTACTCTGTGGATCTATATAAAAACCGGTGGGGAGATCGAAATTTTGAAATTGAGATTTTTGAAATTTCTTTTTCCAGAATCGGATTCTCCATGGTCTGAAACATAGGATTCCGTAAAAAAAAACAAAATTTAAAAGGGGGGGGGGGTATACCCAGATTACATATACTCCATCTCCACCAATGTTTCATAACTAAACATTTTACTTATGCTGTTGGTTTCCAGGTTCTTCAAATCCGAGGACGATCCTATCCAATCTCGATTGGTATTGGTTTCTGTTTTTATAATTAAGCCATAGTTTCCTTCGCATCAATGGATTCTTATTATCATTACTGCGGGATTTCTTTTTCTGTAATTGCCTTTTCCCACCATAGTACAACTGCGAAAAATCCAAGTCAACGTTTACTGGGGAAACATCCAAAATTTTTCCGTCTGAAGGTGAAGCAACAACATTTGGAAAATATTCTCTTTCATTTCGGAGTTCCACAAGATGCATATTCATCCGATCTGCAAGTTCTTGATGTGTTTCCTGTTTCAACAGACCGTCAAAGAACGCTTTGGTTATACACTGTGTATTTTTAGAGTGGCTATCTACTTTGGCGTACATATTTTCAATGCCGATAACTTGACAAATAGTTTTCAGAACTCGGTGACACCTTAACCCGAAGCCTTTCGGTCTTTTTTTAGCGAAAATTTTCACTGCGTAATACTGGCAAAATATATTATGCCACAGTGTGTGATCCTCGAATCGTTCAATATACCGTAATCGCAGGGCGGCCTTATTTTTCGCTTTCCTAAGAGCATCCTTAGCTGAAGCCGATCTACCTTTAGCAAACCCGGCAAGACCGTTTTTGTTTCCAGTCACAACAAATGCACTGTAACTTTGTTTTCGTCCGAGAGTTGCTGTCATATTGGATACGGTTTTAAGCTCTAATACTCTCGTATCGAAACCTTCAAATGTAAAATCATCTAAAGGATCTGGTGGTCCTATACTCATACCGGGCATCCGTCTCCCTGTCCATCCACGTTGCAAAGCAGGAATTTTTATATGACGAGATCTTTGAAAACGATCTCTTACTTTCTGTATCTGTTCTTTTCTGTCGGGATTGGGTGGTAAACTTTCAACGTTCAACAGTTTTTTACCTTTCATGACAGGAGCATTGAGTCCGGGCCAGACCATCTGTTGTTGACCATCGCCGAGAATCTGACCGATGTGTAGATCTACTTTTCTTTTCCGGCCACGACCTCTGCCTTTCTTTCTACCAGCATTACTTACACCGCCGACACTTTCCCAGAGACGATCAGCGGGAAGACGTTTGAAAAAAGAAGAGAAACGGATATCAGTAAGGTTTACTAGGATAGGCAAATACCTTGCATTCTGCAGTGGTAACATCGAAGGGCTGTGACATGTTTGTAAAGGACGTAAAACAGAAAACGAAGTACGTACCGCACACAGTATGGTCGACGCCATCTTTAAAGGGGAGAGCGAAGTGATGAAATAGAGTGATCTCCCCGTGCATTAATGATTAATTACATTGTGTCATGTGGTTGTCCTTGGGAATAAGAAAAACATTGAAATGTATCGTCGTCGTTAAGTGAGGTGTGAGTGTAGAATCCAGTTTCGATTCCTAGTCGGTTCTGATTTAGTCCATTTACAGCTTTGAAACCCTTAGGAAAAGTCATAAACATCACAAGGCCTCTCTTATTCATATTCCACTTCGTAAAATTTTCGTGTTTCAAACCAATTTAAATAACGTTATTTGCCCTTGGAAACTTGACCTTTTCGTTCCGGCATAACTACAGATACGTGCCCATCTACCTTCCAAATTTGTTTCTTTATAACTTTGGAGAAAAATGTATATTTTTTAATTGAAACTTTCCGGAGATGCATATATTTATATAGTGCAGATTAGGATTATATTGGAATTTGTTATATGTTTTTTTTTTGGGTTTTTTTTTTAGTGGTAGAGTGAAATTTCGGATAATTCTCACATCACGATTTTCTTCCTTATATGACGAGATCTTTCAGAAAAATGTGTATTTTTCAATAAAATTATCTATAAATACGTTTCAAATCATGCAGATTATACCAGAATTTGATGTAAAAAAAAAAAAGAAAAAATATGGGGGGAGGGGAATAATCCGTACATCTCGCTTTTGCCTCCTCATACGTTTTGATGAAGTGTATGAATTATCCGCCCGCACCCCATTTTATTTTTTCATTAAATTTTGATAAAATCATAATATACACTATCTGAAATGTATCTACCTAAAATTTTACAAAAAGATATCCATTTTTCAGAAAGTTATGAGGAAACAAAGTCGGTGGAAGGGCACACATCTGTAGCATTGCCTTTATTTTTCTCTGTTTATGTTCACAGCTCACTGTTATTAATGTCAAATGGCTATTGTATATATAAGCAGAGGCATACTGTAAGTGTGTGCTACTCGGAGGAAAGTCTTAATTTTATTAAATTTCACAACTACTTTAAAATATAAAAATAAGAATATTTAGATGTATTTTTTTAAGAGCACTGAAGATCGCTGTGTTGTCCAAACATCTGGTTAATAGAAAAGAAGCCATGATGCAGAAGTAACTACCCCACCCCAACACACTACATATATATATATATATATATATATATATATATATATATATATATATATACATACATACATACATGCATACATACATACATACATACATACATACATACATATATATATATATATATATATATATATATACATACATATATATATATATATATATATATATATATATATATATATATATATATATATATATATGTATATATATATATATATATATATATATATATATATATATATATATATATATATGTATATATATATATATATATATATATATATATATATATATATATATATATATATATATATATATATATATATATATATATATATATATATATATATCACAATGAAAAATGCGGGTGCGTGCATGTTAATATTCTTAAGTTATTACACCTGGGAAAATACAGAACAAGATTTCTGCAGTGGAATTTGCCTAATTTGTCACCTCTAAAGGAAATTAAAAAGTACCTAGAATTAAAATTTGACCCAAACTTTTTTACTAATGAACCAATTTTCAAATTTTTTAGCTCGAAATGTAGCTTATGATGTGACCAATCTAAAAATGTAAACGTCATCTAATTTGCTTAAAAAGTGAGTTAGTTACAAAGCCTAGAAGTAATAGATCTCCACCACCAGAAGGATCCGATGATGCCAATTAAATCAAAAAAAAATTTTAAACAAAAAGTTACTGGGACCAAATGTGCCGAAAAAAGTGGTTACGTCTAAAATCGAATTCAAAACCTATTTTTTTTTTTACCTCATATGATAGAACTCATTAAGACGAGCGTCATGGTACGAATCTGTTCAAAAAATACCATTCTCACACGGTATTGTGTGAAGAATATTCTTAAGGTCAACATTTACTCACTGGCGACCACTTCTAGGCTTTGGGTGAAAGAAAATACATGAGAATCATTTAATTAAAGTTTTATTCAACTTAAAGGGGTGAGATGACAGAATCGTTAGCACACCAGTGACTTCAAATTCCGCCGAGGTCGATTTTGACTTTCATCCTTTCGAGATCGATTCAGAAAAGGTGATGTCACGTTCTGTGGTTAAACAAAAAAAAGTTCGTTTTGGAACTACATATTTCGAGGTTCGATCCCACATCATGGCACTATTTTGGACGAGTCTTTTCTGCGACAGCCTCAGATCTGCACAAACTACAGGGAAACCCATCAGAACGATTATTCCTGTTCTTGGTTGGGAGTGTACATTTGTTACCCTGTTTAATACCATCATCTTGCCCTCAGTGCCACTTCAGGCCCTTAAGAGACCCAGCCATTAAAAAAATAATCGATGATTCTCCTCTCCAGTGATTGGTCACTGAGCAGTGCATTGTGTTCTTGAGCAAGATACTCCATTTCATGTAGTTCCAGTCCACTCAGCTGTAGATGGGTAACCTTGCAACGGACAAGCATCTCACTCGGAAGGAATATATTGATCTCGATCACTTATTCGTCAAGGAAACTGACCCTACGAGTCCTTGGGCTTGAGGCATTAGAGATTATGCTAAAAGTTAAAGTCGTTGTAGTATGGGTATCTCTCATGAAATACCCAAGACGCTCGTGGAAGTATATTAGAATACTGAATATAATTCCAATCAGAGCTCATCTTGACCTTGTTGTCAAGTTAACAAATACACTCTACCAAGTAAACTCAAGATGAAGAACGGTGTTGTAAGTCGACCGATCGCCAAGTTACGCCTGATTTTGGAAGGAGACAAGTAATCAGATAGATTTGCATTTATATCTATTATCGGATTTTGTTAGGGCCCCATGCTGGTAAAGACACGGATGGGAAAAATGTGAGTAGAGGGTGATGTGCGAGCAACCCTCTCCCCTTATTCTTTTACAAAGTAAAAAGCAACAGAAATAATTATGCAGAGGCAGCCATGGTTGAAACATGAACAAGAACAACAAGCATTATTAAAAGAGAAAAGAAGCATGGTCATTCCTTACTAAAGTGACCTTATCCTATCGCCCATCACTTATGCGCTCATAAATTAGTTTGATAGTTGAGCTCTGTTTGGCTGTATGCTAATAATTCATAACTGGGGTCCGGAACTCTCGTGGGAAAAAACATTTTCGCGTCAGTTCTGTCTATCTGGGATACAATAGATACGTATAATTATACGTCATAATACTAAATGGTGGTGATTATATTGATCATTCTTACTACTTATTTTCTTTGAAGGATCAATATCATATTTTCATGTTATAATCTTCGGTATTATATCAGCTGGGGATGTAGCTCAGTGGTAGAGCGTTCGCTTCGCATGTGAAATGTCCCGGGTTCAATCCCCGGCATCTCCAGGACGTACTTTTTAAAAACAATTCCTTTAAAATATATCCTGAAGGAATAGCTTATTGTAATCATTTCAAATGAAATCATTTTGATATCAATAACCGTTTGATTACGTTAAGCAACGGAAGTGTTTGTGACTCATTAATTTTTACAAAAATAACCATCTTGTCAGTCTACACTTTATATGGTTTTAACTAGTCTTGCAGAATGTACATTGAAAGAGTCTCTTGAAAAAACTTTGAAGCGAATCCTTTTCAATATCAATAACCATCTGATCACATTAAGCAAATAAAGAGCTTGACACCCATTAATTTCGATAACAATAAACGGCTTCATATATGTACATATATACAGTAGAAACAGCTTATAGTCACTGGCTCAGGAATGACATTTGCATAGCGGGTGTAAACCCAGCCCCCGAATTTTTTTACAAATAATGTCATGGTTTATATTTATTTATTTATGTTCTTGGTTCTTTGAGAAGAAACTTAATTCAAGCTTCTTTTTACTCCCTGTTTTCTAAATCTGAGAAAACTAAAAAGGGGTGCAAATTTCGATTTTGCATTCCACAAAAATTTTAGGGGGTGCAAGCACCCCTCCCCCAGCGCCTCCGGTTTCCGGGCCCATGCTTATAGTTGTTCCTTTGGGACGAAGCCTTTTTGATGAATATACCCGACTGATTACATAAACTAAATAATGAATTTGAGCTTTACTGACTTTGATAACTCTGATGAGCGGCTGATAACATTATTCGTGATTCTAATAAGCATCTTCCACTATACAATTGCTAAGAAAAATAAAAGCAAACCAGAAGTGAATATACAACTGTATATGTGTAGATACATGTTTGGATATACCTGTGATTCTATTCAGCATCTGAAAGGTATCTGTAGAAAATTTCATTGAAAAATACCAATTTTTCTGACAATTATGAAGAAAAAAATTAATGAGGCACACTTGTGTAGGTATGCCGTTAGTAATCACTAACATATCGACAAAATCAAAGTGCCAGTCAAATATTGAAAAAAATTTCATCGATTCTTTCCCCCACAACTTTGCCAATGCCCAATCTTGTTAGAAATTTTATAAACCATTCTATAAAGCGCAAAGAATATTTAGAGCTTTCGGTCAAAATGCCTTAATATCGTGATTCTCAAATTTGGTTAGCCCCTCCTTCCTTTGAGAGTGTGAGAAGAGCTTGGACAAACTGTTTTGTTTAATAACAGGCAATCTTTCGGAGAAAGTATACGAGAAGTGAAAGTTTCTCGGCGTTTTCCGTAAAAAAAATTTTATCTTTATTTTTTTCAGCTGATGTTTACGTATATATGTGTTTATATGTCTGTGTATGTATTTTGCCCTTTTGTCCGACCAGCAGTTTCCCTATGCTCTCGCATTACTTCCCCACGCACAAGCAATTAAAAAACCCAAAATTTGTCAATTAAGCAAACCAATGCCCAAAAATCTCTGAGTTATCACCCCTGAAACAAAATCGCTCTTCTTCCAATCTACTATTTATACCTTCTCAAACCAAAAAGCTCCAAGCAGGCTGAACAATTCCTTTAATTGTATTGGCAGTCAGCAGTGTCTGGCCCATATAAACCACTACCAGCCTTCATATACTCATATATACTTATTATATATATATATATACTTATTATATATATATATATACAATGGCTTATTTACTTCGATCTGGTCTCACAAAGGTAAATATCATTTATTAAATATAAATATTAAAGAATATTTTAAAGAATTCATATTAATTTTTGGTGATATTGTTTAGATGTTTCAGGTAATTTACAGCTGTTTGTTTTATTATTTATGCCATAGACATGCTCTTTCTCCCCCCATGCACTCAACATTTGGGTACACGCACACTTACGTTTTCTTGTTCTATCTATCTATCTATCTATCTATCTATCTATCTAAATATATATATATATATATATATATATATATATATATCACGTGATATATCTATATATGTGTATTTACACACCACATAAAGACTATCTATATAATGTATGATTATATATATATATATATATATATATAGTGATTGTGTTTGTATATGTGTGTATATATATATATATATATATATATATATATATATATATATATATATATAGTACAGTGAATATAAAGGTAAAGTGTTTTTAGAATGGTGTTCATTCAGACATATTTTTGAAGAATCTTGTATTAAGGTGATAATAATAATAATAATAATAATAATAATAAATAAAGGTGAATGAACTAAAAGATAAGGAATGATAGGTTTTTTTACTGGCGGAGTAGAAGCGGAGATGAAGATGTACATTTTCCCCTCTTTGGATGATGAGATGGTCGTAATATGGTTAACCCATTGACTGTTTCTGAATGAAGACCCAAGTCTTGTGCAAGAAATGTGTCCATATATACTAATCAAACTTCGACCTTTTTTCTTATTAAATCAATCAATATCGATAAGGACGATTTTATTTTTCCCCGTTGATGGATTCTTGTGATTGTACAAGGTCAAAGCAAATGACATTAATTTCATTACAATAATGTATCATATATATATATATATATTTATTACGTACAATCACACACACACTCACACATTCCTATGTACAACATGTCTTTTAATATAATAGTTTCGCAACACCAACATATATATATATATATATACATATGTCTGTAAATAACACGCCGAGGCTCCGCGTAGGTGTTTCATACTTGTGATATCTACGATCTTCAGTAGATTCGAAGGACTAAGTCAGTAACTCTATAAATACACGCATCTCCACTGTAACATACATACATACATTCACATTCATGTACACATACATACATTCACATATTTACTACTCTACATAGTTTCCACAAACACACACACGTATATATTAATCTCGCACAAGCCTGAGGTGGTGGTGGTGGTGGAGGTCTTGCAAAGGTCATTAACATTACAGTTTCTCTCTTGATTAATTTCTCAAATATATATACCTGCTCGTTACCACCAATACTTGCAATGTAATGCAATGGACTATATCTTTATAGACATTGTTTCCGAAAGTATGTTGATCGCATCGAACATATATCGCAGCTACATAAACATGTAGACTGTCTGAGTACTATTCTATCGATTAAGAGTTATTGGATATATCTATGTATATATATACGTATATTTGTGTGTTGTGTATATGTATATATATATATATATATATATATATATATACCCACACTCGTACTACACGCTTGGTGTACAAACTAAAAGACTTTATCTATCTATCTATCTACTTACATGCATAATACACACACACACACACACACACACACACACACGTATATGCTGGAGACTGATCATTCACCTCTGTCACTACTCCAAGTGAGGTTTTGTCCTTAACGAGTTAAACTTGGGCATAACTACAGTTTAGTACCTCAGCGCTGACTTTTTTACTTACTCGTAACTTTTTCTTAACGCATATTATTTCATTTCTAAATACTTATGATCTGAATTGTATTAGACTAAACATGAACTAGTGTGTGTGTGTGTATATATTTATATACATACGTATACAATTATTTATTTATTATCATACCTTTCTATTTCATGTTGATAATGATAAGATTATTAATAATGTTTGTTTGTCAACATAATCGTCATTTCACACCTTCGGAAACATATCTGCACAGTTTTCTTTGAAAAATGTATTATTAAAATAAAGTAACTAAGTCGTAGGTGTTGAGGGGTAACAAAGTGTAGAAATGTGTAATGGTATGGATTTAAGAAATTGCAAGATATCCATCTCACCCGGGGGCAACAAAAATAACGAAACACTTTCCACTTTATCCTTTAATTCCGTGTGGAACATAGGCTGCCAAGAAGATATCTTCGTCTGTTCATCTCCAACAAAACCACCAACCTGCTTTTTGGGTACCTCGGGTACTCACCTTCTCTCTCTCTCTACATGCTGGTCACTTACAATAAAGAAATCTTCCCCTCTCTCTCTCTCTCTCTCTTTCTATAGACATACATGCGTAGACGCACATAAATATATGCACATATATAAATACATACACACACACACTTTCGGTGTGTCAAATTCAAAGGTACATGGTGAGATTATTTAGAATAAAGCTGGAAGTTCGAGTCTCATCAAGTTTAATCCATAATCCTGAAACTGACAATATATAGTCGTACAAACAATACAACTCAAAACACGAATGTGTGTGTGCATCGCACGGTCATCCCTTACATATATATATATATATATATATATATATATATATATCAATTTAAATAAGAGCTATAACGCGATCTATCGTAAAAACTTGTTTAATGACCTATGTACATTTCAGTGCACTATTGCATTGAAATGTACATTACGATGGATCGCGTTATAGCTCTTATTTAAATTGATATGCACACAAATTGTATGATAAACAACCTTTCATATGAGAATTTTGCTATGTTGATAACAGGTACAATATTTTTACCAAGTATTTGGTAGAGATCTAAATATACAAATCTCTCTCTCTCTCTCTCCCTCTCCCCCTCTCTCTCTCTAATTATGTGTATTTCTTCTATCTTAATGAATAAAAATTCTTCTGATAGAATAAATGGGTTAATAGAAACCAATGTAGCAAAAAACACAAAATAACTGTGGTTTAGTTCCTGTTTTTAAGGCAGGAACTCCTTGGAATTTTGGGTATTTGAGTATATTTAAGGATTGGAGAAAACGCATGTTATAATTGCATACTTTATTCCTACATATGTTTCAAAGGATTACAACCTGTGTGATCCATAGGGATCTTGTAATCCTTTGAAACATATGTAGGAATAAAGTATGCAATTATAACATGCGTTTTCTCCAATCCTTAAATTCTTATATATATATATATATATATATATATATATATATATATATATATATATATATATATATATATGTGCACGCATCTTACACTGGAGCTGTGGTTCTCAACCCGGGTCCATAGAAGATTTTGTTGTTGAAATTTATCTGCAATCAATTTTTTATATTTCTACAGTACATAAAATATGTTAACAGGAATTTTCTAAACGTCGAATGGTTATAGGGGCCCACTGGAGTAAAATACGAATCAGGGGTTCTATAACCATTTTTGTTTTACCAGTGGACCCCTGTGGTTCATGTTTTATTCTGGTGGATTCTCGTAGCCATTCCATGTTTTAAAAGATCCTTGGGATTCTTTACTTGTTTCAGTCATTTGACTGCGGCCATGCTGGAGCACCGCCTTTAGTCGAGCAAATCGACTCCAGGGCTTATTCTTTGTAAGCCTAGTACTTATTCTATCGGTCTCTTTTGCCGAATCGCTAATGTTAGGGACGTAAACACACCAGCATCGGTTGTCAAGCGATGTTGTGGACACACGGACACACACATACACGACGGGCTTCTTCCATCTACTAAATCCACTCACAAGGCTTTGGTCGGCCTGAGGCTGTAGTAGAAGACACTTGCCCAAGGTACCACGCAGTGGGACTGAACCCGGAGCCATGTGGATGGTAAGCAAGCTACTTACCACACAGCCCCTCCTGCGCCTAATATTACAATATAGTTTGTATATTGTAGAAGTATAAGCAATTGTACATAAATTTTAACAACAGAATCTTATTTGGACCCCTAAAGGTCACGTGGACACTGGTTGAGAACCAGTGTTTTAACTGATAACTTATTGACCATGCTTTTCGGAGCCAACGTGAGATTCTCTGCATGGTCACTGGACGCGCTAAAAGCAACAGCCAACTTTCTGTTGTCTTAAATGAAACGAAAGGACACATTGAATAAAGTAGTTGTCTTTGAGACATTGTGCATGTCGTGATGAATCTTGCATGGTCAGGTCTGCTTGAGGTCAGGGCAGACTGACATTATGGAGCTAAACCTCAAAAGTAGATTATCAGTTTCTCCTTGTCATTTATGCCTTCTCATGCGCGTGTACACCCCCCCCCCCCCCGGGTTTTGTTTGAATTCTTTCGATCTCTTATCCTTCCATTATCTCAATCTGTTAATGTTTTTACTAATAGCCGGTTAAATTCATCCCTTTACTTGACTGGATACTTAATTTATCCACCTCGGAAGAATGTAAAAAAAAAAATTTTTTAAATAGTAATTGACTGCAGCGGATTTCGAATTCAGAACGAAAAGATATTTTAATTGTATGAATAAATAGAGAATTATATTTGTCCTTCATTCATCTTTCGATGATCGACAAAATAAAACATCTGCCAATTTAATGTAATAATAATAATAATAATAATAATAATAATAATATGTGTGTCCATATAATACACATGCACTTAACGATGTACCCAACGTTATGTGCTGGGGTAGATTTGATGGTTTTTGTGTTATCTACCCATCTAAAACGAGCTGGTGAGGGGATTTATGATGATAGCTAGACCTGCCAGAAACAACAGCCAAATCCCCCTTCAAATCACACCCTACTGTCTTAAAAGAGAGAAAAATGCACACGTTGGATAATATAACCCCGGGTTCCCTACACTTAGAAGAGAACTCCAAAAGCTAGATGGTCATCAATGAACTGCTATTGATCTGCTCTTGATCAGATAATGCTTATCTGGAGTTAAACACTTACTACTTCTGCCCCCCCCCACTCTAATCTACCTGCCAAAAAATGAAAATTAAGAGCGGCCGTGTGTTTCGCGAGGACGATTTGGTGAAGTCGGATCTGCAGGTTCATCAGCTCTCATCTTTACAAAACGGATGGAACCACAAAGAAACTACATCCTGGAATCGCCGAATGTCGAAGAAATGCTACTAAGCATTTTGTTCATCACGCTAACGAGTCTGCCAGCTCACCGCCCTAATTTAATTTCTCCAGGCACAACTCCACAAATTTTACGGAGAGAGGGCTTAGTCGACAACGCCAAACCATAGTCATTTTACTGGTATTTTATTTTAATTTATCGATCTCGAAGTGATGAGGGGCAAAGTTTAGTTCAGTAGGATTTGAACTCGAAACGTGAAGGGACTTTAGAAATAGTGCAAGACATTTTGTCCGACGTTCTAACGAATAATTTCTTACATGATTGGAACAAGAATAGAAATCTGCAGGAGGGGTTGGTTAACCGGCGGATGAGGACCCCAGTACTTGATTGGAACTTTATTTCATTATTCGCCGGTAGGATGAGGTCCCTTAACAACAACGTGGTTTCGGGTTCAGTCCCATTGCACGGCACCTTGGGCAAATGTCTTCTACTATAGCCCCATGGCCAACCAATGCCTTGTGAGTGAATTTAGTAAACAGAAACTGTATGAAGCCCGTATGTGTGTTTGTCTCTATCGCTTTATTTGTGTTTATCTGCTCTTTTGCTCGACAACTGGCGTTGGGTTGTTTACTTCTTCATAACTTCGTGGTTCGGCAAAAAGAAACCGATACACTAAGCACAAAACTTTTTAAAAAACGTACCGGGATCGATCTTTCCGACTAAAGCCCTTCAAGGCAGTGCCCCAGCATGGCCGCTGTCCACTGACTGAAACAATAAACACTAAAAATAATAACAAACGGAAAAAGAATTATTGGTTGTTGTCGTCTAACCCACCCCACCATTATTCCTGAATACAGAAACCTAAGCTCAAACGACGTTCCAACTACGACCGTCCTGTCTTTAGACAAGCACAGTGTATTTAAGACTATTTTATCGAGTGTGTCGTCCTTACGTTTTTTTTTTTATGGTAGCGTGTGATTGTATTTGGCTGCTATTTCTAGCCTCTCGAACGGCCACGCAGAAGCTCCATCATTGCCTTTGCATTTTCCATTAAGTCCGTAACTATATGATCTTTCCTGCGTGTACTCAAGTCACATTGGAGGGGTTGTTATTAATTTAAGCATTCAAGGCCATTAACCATCGACCTCAGTACTTGAATAGCTCCCCCACTTTTTTTTTTTGTCCAATCGACTCTCAGAAGAGGAGATTCCAATGTAATTTTTTCCGACGTCTTAACGATTCTGTTATTAATCGGCAGTTACACGTATCTATCTATCTACCCATCTATCTATCTATCTATCTACCCATCTATCTATCTATCTATCCATCTATCCATCTATCTATCTACCTATCTATACATACATACATACATACATACATACATACACACACAAATGCATAACTT
The DNA here is from genome assembly GCF_046866305.1 of Octopus bimaculoides. Classification (NCBI taxonomy): domain Eukaryota; kingdom Metazoa; phylum Mollusca; class Cephalopoda; order Octopoda; family Octopodidae; genus Octopus; species Octopus bimaculoides. Next base: position 6,823,976 of record NC_142945.1, on the reverse strand, counting down.
GTCGGTTGAACAGTGATTGAATGAAGAATACTTTGTCCTTCAATGGCATTGAGATGCACTGATCTCTTTCTCTCTCTCTCTCTCATATATATATTATTTCTCTCCACTATATCTCTTTGTGTATCTATCTATGTGTCTGTCTTGTTATACACACATACACATATTACGCAATATGTACATAGATGTATTCATGTATGTAATTATCTTATCTGACATGACATTTTATTGCTCTAAGTAGAGAATCTTCAAACACTGCTTTGTCATCGATGACTTCAACTACTTCACAGATAAATAGCAAGCGGTACAGCATGAAGATCACAGCTCCCCACACCCGCCCCGCGCCCCTTTCTTCCGAAATAAAAACGGATCTCGGGTTTCGTTCTCATTTCAGAAACGCATCTACAACACATGTATGTGTGCTTGCGTATATGTATGCATGTATGTATGTGTGTGCATATACGTATGTATTATATATAGTGTCTATAACTATAAACCTGGAGGCGTTTCTGTCCGCTTTGCCCTTTCTCATCTCTCCTTTTCTTTTTCTTTTCCTCCCTCTATTTCTCTGCTCTCATCCCTCCCTCTCTCTCTTTTCTTCCTTCTCTCTTTCTCCCTTCCCTCCCTCCACCCGTCTCTTTTCTTTCTCCTCTGTCTTTCCTCTCCTATGCTGTTTTTTTCTTTCTCTCTTCTCTCTCTTCCACTCATTAACTTTCTCCCTCTCCCCTCGTTTTTTAATTACCTCTCCCTTCTCTCTCTCTCTCTTCACCTCTTCATCTTCCTCTCATATTTTCCCTTCCCCCTTCGTTCTTTTCTTTCTTCCTGGGAAACGGAAGACTCGACTAATATGTCGAACACACACTGCTTCTATATTTGTGTAAACTTTATAGTTTCGTTAGTGTCAGACAAAATACTCTGTCGTATCTATTTATTCCAGTTCTTCACTTTCTGAGTTCAAATCCCGTTGAGGTCACTTTATTCTATTTTTTTCCCCATCTTCCGAGAACTCAATGCAAAATATCAATATAATACTGATGTCGATATAATCGATTTTTTTTCTCAGTTACATTCCAAATTCCTGGTCTTGTTCCCAAAGCTCTCCCTAGGTGTACACAGAAATTTGCTTACCTTTCACTTGTTTCAGTCACTGGAATGCGGCCATGCTGGGGCACTGCCTTGAAGGGTTTTGTCGGACAAATCGACCCCAGTACTTATTTTTTCCTAAAGCTTGTCACTTATTTTGTCGGTCCATTTTGCTGAACTGCGACGTCATCGAACTGTAAACAAACCAATACCGGTTGTCAAACGGTAATGAGGGATAAACACAAAGTCGCACGCACATACACACACACGCCGGGCTTCCACACAGTTTTCGTCTACAAAATCCACTTACAAGGCTTTGGTTAGCCCGGAGCCATATTAGAAGACACTTGCCCAAGTTGCCTGCCACGCAGTGGGACTGAACCCGGAACCATGTGGTTGGAAATCAAATTCCTTACCACATAACGACTCCTGCACCTATTTAGTATTTGTTATTTTTTTTGGCTCTTTACACTCTGAGTTCAAATCCCGGTGTAGTAATTCTGCACATATATTTTATCTTCCAGCTATTCGAGGACGGTAGCACAAAATACCAACCAAATACTGGAGTTAATGGGGGAATATATAGAGATCTTCACCCTGGGGGTGGGGGCTGGAAAACCATTAACGGTCAATATAAGGATCTTCACCCGGGAACAAAAAAAAAAACCCAGCCTGTTGGGTGTTAACAAGTACGTAGGAAACGGATATGAAAAAAAAAAAATGTGCGCTGATAACCCTGGGAGGGTGGAGAGGGACTTTCGGATATTTCACAAGATCCGATTTTTCCGTCATAACTTCCGGTAAAATGAATATATATTAATTTTTTTTTTTTTACGGAATCCCACGTTTTTTTGGTTATGGAGGATCCAATTCTGAGAAAAATTTTTTTCAAAAGTCGCATTTTCAAAATTTCAAAGAATACATCCTGGGGTCGATTTACTCGACTGAAAGGCGGTGCTCCAGTGTGGCCTCAGTCAAATGACTTGAAACAAATAAAAGAATAGATATACTCACACAGACACACAGAATATGATATTCTGTAGTTTACATCTTTGAAATTTCATGCACAAGCTATTTTGCCAAATGTGGCTTGTATTTGGATTGAACCTTGCACCACATAGTCGTGAATGGAGCTATTTAATTATTCAACCATTACTAAGCTAGTTAATTATATAATTACCACTTCATCTTATCTTCTCTGCTCCATTGCTTTCTAGTCTTTTGAAACTCGTTCATGTGTGACAAGATAATTTCTTGTGTTCATTCTGTTAGATTAATGTTCCATGCTTGGGTAACTTTTTACCTCTATGCACACTTATGTGTCTAGATTTGGTTTGGTGCACGCGTTTATGCCAATTATTCACTGGAATATAATTGCATGGCACCTTGAACAGGTGTCTTCTACTATAGCCAATGCTCATGGGTCTGCTCGATCAGAGCCAACTCGGGGCTAAATGACAGCACTTCACTCTGTTAGGCACATTTGCAGCTGATGTTGTTCTCTCTCTTCTCCTCCAGTCGCCCCCCCCTTTCAATGACATTTATCAGATGTCATTGACCTACAGATATGTTGATAGGTTATCAGCTACACCTGTCTGGAGGTGGTTGTGACCTCCAAAGGTCAAAAACAATGCACTCCTCCTTCCTTCATTACACATACACACACACACACACACACACACACACACACACACACACACACACACACACACACACACACACACACACACACACACACACACACACACGAGGCAAGCTGGCAGTATCATTAGCATGTTGGACAAAATGCATAACAATATTTCCTCTAGTTCTTTACATTCCGAGTTCAAATCTCACTGAGGTCAACGATGAAATAATGCACCAGACAAGTATTGGGGTCAATGTAATCAACTCGTCCCTTCCCCTGAAAACTGCCGCCCTTGAATCCTGTGACTGACCAGCGCCCTGTTGTGATCTTGGTCACTTACATTTCATAGAAACCAGGTAACTGGCTTTAAGAGTCTCAAGAAGCATCAGGTACAGGCATGCCAGTGTGGATAGGAAGTTTGATTTCTAACCATGCTGTCCTGAGTTCTATCTCACCATGTGGCACCTTGGTTAAGTGTGGCTCCCACCCATTATATATTGCAAAGTAACCATGTATCTTCTCTGTAGCAAGACATCTGATTGTCCTTCTGTCATACTTTAGCCTTTCAGCACCTGGCATAAAGCCACTTCCCCCTCTACTGTAACCCCACTCAGACAAGGTCCTTTTCTTTATCTTGGGACTTACTTGGTGGTCTCATTAGTACCTGTGTTAGGAAAAAAAGCATCCAGTACATTCTGTAAAGTAGTTGGTATTAGGAACTTGTAAGTTGAATGACCCTGATGAGGCTCTGATCATCCACTTGTTAAGACGTAGTTACTATGAAAGGTCATTGGTGAATAATGATTTAGTTTCTATATAGTATCGGAAATATTTGAGTTGTGTGTCATTTATGAGTAATGGGATATTAGTTACGGGTGGATGGGTACCTGTGTGTTTTCTTCATATGTGCTGTGCTTGTGACTGGGTACAGTTGAATGAAATTAGGTTGTTATACTCCTCTCCCCTTCACTCTCTACCACCACCACCCATCATTTCTAATGTCCTTTTTTCTATGCTTGCATGGGTAGGTCAGAGTTTGATAAAGCAAAGTTAGTGTTAGGAACATAAATTGTGACTATGGTTTGGTGGAAGATTTTGATTCAAAACTTATGAAGACAAGACATTTATACTACAGAACCAGAAATGGTTTCAGCCAGATTGGTATCAAAATGGCTAAGATGTATTCACTTGATTCAATTTTTACTTGTCACTCACTGATTTGTGACCCTTTCTCTGTGCAACAAATCTGTCTCCATTGAAATGGCTTCAGTGGAACCAGCTTACATGGAATTGCTCTGTTTATTTTATTCTATTTTATTCTTTTTTTTTTTTCTTTTCACAGAGACTCTATACTCCCAATATGGTTACACAACACCTTCGTATGTACTCAGCAGCGGCTTCAAAGGTCAGTACATTAATATTCTCTCTCAATATATATATCTAAAATTCTACATGTCATGTGGGTAGGGGGAAAAAATGCCAAGCTCTGTCCACTCAAAGCACATCTGCTTATTCCAGGCAGAACCATTACCATGCCAGGCAAAATGCTTAGCGGCATCTCGTCTGTCCTTATGTTCTGTGTTCAAATTCTGGTGAGGTTGACTTTGCCTTTCATCCTTTTGGGGGTCAATGAAATAAGTACCAGTTATGCATTGGGGTTGATGTAATCAACTATCCCCCTCCCTCCAAAATTTCAGGACATGTGCCTAGAGTAGAAAGAGGATTCTTCTTCTTCTTCTTCTTCTTCTTCTTCTTCTTCTTCTTCTTCTTCTTCTCCTCCTCCCTTCCTCTCCCCCTCCTCCTCCTCCATTCTGTTTCTATTTCTTGCTGAGTGTCTTCCTGACACCAAGGACAGAGAATTGCACTGTATACATTGGTAGGCCAAACACACCAGATTGTTCCGTTCCAAGACAAAGGGGGAAAAAAGACGGTAGAAAAAGGAAAAAATAAAAAAAAAGAGTAAAAAAGAAAATAAAAGGGAAAAAAACAAAAGAAAATTCACAGTGACAATGCCCTTGGACATGCTCAACTGGTTAAGTAGGGACATGCTCAACTGGTTAAGTAGGGACATGCTCAACTGGTTAAGTAGGGACATGCTCAACTGGTTAAGTAGGGACATGCTCAGCTGGTTAAGTAGGGACATGCTCAACTGGTTAAGGTCAAACAATTGACAAGCAAATCTGTGGTATTAAGCAGAATATTTGCTGTAACCCATCTTTTTATACCAAGGCAAAACAATGTGCACGATAGCACTTCCGATCAGTTAAGATCAGAAGCCATGAGAGCCACTGCCTGGTACTTTATTGTTGTTGTTGTTGTTGGTTGTTGTTGTTGTTGTTGTTATTATTATTATTATTATTATTATTATCATTATTATTTGTCTTTGTGGCAGGTTGCTATGAGCAAATTTGAAACCAACAAGTATATTGACTATGACAAAATGAAATTCAATGTCGACGTCGTTAAGGACAGGTAAGTGAAGCTGGCTGTTGTCGTTTAGCCATGGGTCAGCTTCAATTAAGTTCACCTATGATTAAAGACACTCCAACCATGACAAGCCTGCCTTTTTTTTTATTTATCAGTGTGTTCTTGTTTCTTTTTTCCAAGATGTCACAATGTAATTGGGCTACAACTTATACTTGAGTAAATACAGTATGCACACACACACACACACACACACACACACGCACATATATATCATATCATATTTGTGTGTATATAATTTTCATTATTTTATACATGATTTTAACGAAAAAGACTGAAGTGCATCCTATACATGAGTAAATCCAATATGCACACACACATATCCACACACACATACACACACACATGCACAGACACATGTATGTACATATTTACTTAAACACAGTGTTCAGTTACCTGGTTTTTGAAGAATTTTTAACCCTTGTCCTCTCTCTCTTTTATATCTTCTGGCAGACTTGGCAGACCCCTAACACTCTCTGAAAAGATTGTGTATGGACATTTAGACAAACCTAAAGAACAGGTAAATTTCTTGTGTATCCCTATAAGTTCATTCTTTAACCCTTTTTGTTACTAACCCTCCTGAGATTGTCCCTTGTATGACATAAAGATTCCTGTTTATAAAATGATCTAAATTAAAACTTCCCATCAAAATTTTATGTCGATTTATGTTCAAATACCGGCTTAATAACCATCTTAAAATTATTTCAATAAATTCTTTATTTCCAAAATTTATCTATTTATAAAGTTGGTTTATTTTAACAGATATAAAGGTAACAAAAGAATTAAAATGATCTATACTGAAACTTTTTATCAAAATTTTATGTTAATTTATGTTCCAAACAACCAACGAGAAAAATTATTTCACTAAATCGTTTGTGGTTTCCAAAATGAATTTAAGCAAAGCCACAGGTGTGGCTGTGTGGTAAGAAGTTTTCTTCATAACCACATGGTTCCAAGTTCAGTCCCACTGCATAACACCTTGGACAAGTGTCTTCTATTAGAGCTCAGGGTCAATCAAAGCCTTGTTAATGATTTTGGTACATGGAAACTAAGAGAAGCCCATTGTATATATATGTGTGTGTGTGTATTTATACAAGTATATTTACACACACACACACACACACATATGTATTTGTAATAGCTGTGTCACTATCATAAAAGCAGTGTCTTTCATTTCCAATCTTCTGTGAAAACATGTCAGTTCATGGGGAAGTATTACCTTAATTGGAAACGGGTGAGGGTTGGTAACAGGAAAAGGATCCAGCTGTAGAAAATCTGCCTCCACAAGTTCCAGTCAACCCATGCCAATATGTTTCACCACCTCATGTCATGTCTTCCTAGGTCTACCTCTTCCACAAGGTCCCTCCACAGTTAGAGATTGATACTTCTTTACACAGTTGTCCTCATCCATATGCACCACATGACCATACCAGCACAGTCGTCTCTCTTGCACACCACATCTGCCCAACTTGCACACTTTCATTTTATTTCATTTCAGGATATTGTTCGTGGAGAAAGCTATTTGAAACTCAGACCTGACCGAGTAGCCATGCAAGATGCAACAGCTCAGGTAATATTTCGATATTATGTTCTTTTTTTTTTTAATTTCTTTTGTTGTTGTTTTTCCACCATCCCCCTGTATCAGGCATACCATTTCCCTGGCAGAAGTAGGGGGGTCTTGTCTGCTTTCCTGCTTACTCTATGTCATTTTACCATATCCTGTTATTCAATCATATTACGCATTTCTTGTTTTCTTTGTGTTCTTCAGATGGCCATGTTGCAGTTTATTTCCAGTGGTTTGGCTCGTGTAGCCGTTCCCAGCACCATTCATTGCGACCACTTAATCGAAGCTCAGATTGGTGGAGAGGAAGATTTGGCTCGGGCAAAAGTGAGTGCAGACATTTCTATGCTTTTGTTTCTGTGGTATAAAAAAATTAAGAAAAGACACTTTCCCAATGTGCTGTACAGCAGGACTGAACTGGAGTCCACATGGTTGGGAAGCAAGCTTCTTAACCACACAGCCATGTAGCCCTTTAACGTTCAGATTACTCAATTAAATGTAATACTTATTCATTCTCAGGGTTTTGAATTAATCGTACATCATCTCCTAGCTTCAAGATTTCACACATGTGATTTTTTAAACTTTTATCTTTTACTTGTTTCAGTCATTTGACTGTGGCCATGCTGGAGCACTGCCTTGAAGTATTTTTAGTGCTTATTTTTTTAAAGCCTTGTACTTATTCTATCAGTCTCTGTTGCTGAACCCGTAAGTTACAGAGATGTAAACACACCAACATCAGTTGTCAGGCAGTGTTGGGGGACACAGACACAAACACACTTTATGGGCTTCTTTCAGTTTTCATCTACAAAATCCGCTCACAAGGCTCTGGTTGGCCTGAGGCTTTAGTAGAAGGTGCCATGCAGTGGAACTGAACCCCAAACCATGTGGTTGGGAAGCAGAAGCACACTCTTAAGTTGTTGGCATTAGGAAGGGCACCCGGCCATAGAAACCATTCCGAAGCAGCAGAGCATGATCATGCAGTTACCAGTGGCTACTTGTTACTGACGAAGCTCAAAGAAACAGAAATGCACGTTTATATCTGCCACTACTGCTGCTGGGCGATTTTCATTTGTCCCTGATATATTTGATTTTAGCATTACATATATCTATGAGTTGCTTTCTTGAGACGAATCCTGCAGTTTATCTGGCATTTAACGATGTATATGCTTTGAGTATGAAACACAGATTGCTAATCAAAGATATTATCCAGTGTGCCCTTCATTTTTTTTTTTAAATATTAGGGTCAGTCGTGGGAGATTGTATCTGGCAACTCCGGTAGCTATTTAAAATGCTCTCATCGGGTTTATTTACTTAGTTCTCTCCCTTGGTCAGTTTTCGCTTGCAAATCTGAGTTCTCTCCCTTTTTTACATGTATTTCGTTATCTTCATTTAACTTATTTGTCTTCTGCAGGATATCAACAAAGAGGTCTACGACTTTCTACAGACAGCTGGCGCCAAATATGGCGTAGGATTCTGGAGGCCCGGAAGTGGCATCATTCATCAGGTAACATTTTGTCTCTTTCATTTTTCTTCAATCACCGTTTATTTTCATACCACTACACTACTTTTATGGAGGAATGTAGTAATGCGTGACTCTTGCGATGACACAAAATCTCCATCTCTACATTGAATTGTGTGTTTGTGTGTGTGTGTGTGTGTGTGTGTGTGTGTGTGTGTGTGTGATGAATAAAGACGAATAAACACAAAGAAGAGAAGATCCTTTTGTTAGGGACGATTGTCAGTCAACCAACAACTGGAGACAATGGCGAGTGGTGATAAGGAGAAGTCTTTGGTCTTGCCAGTGGCAAAACGATCCCTCTAGCGCTTGTACCAGTATAAAAACGCCCGTGGTTAGACTCTGTAAAATGGTTAATTATAGGAACAGCATCCATTTGTTGATACAACACCCAAAAAGCAGAAATATATCAGTAAGATTTTGTCTCAAGAGCTGTAATTCTGACTTTGGCTGTAATGATCTGTCCAACCCATGCTAGCATGAAAAAGTGGATGTAAATGAAACCAATTATAATGATGATGTTCATAGCATTGAGGTTACAAAGATTGACCTATACGGTCATTAACTGGTTCAGTGGTCAGTTCCGGCGTTCTTAAGTTATTTTATGAGTCTTAAATAATCAAGGTAAATAACTCTGTCCCTGTCTGCTCCATTTTGGCTGATTAAAAATTAGTGAACTAGCACTGGACATGGAAGATTAAATTTAGGACAAATGGTCTTGGGACATTACACTTAAGACAGTGAGCTTAGGACTGTGAACTTGGGACAATGAGTTTGGGACAATGGGGGGTTGAGGACACTGGACTTAAATTAGTGGACCTAGAACAGTAAACAGTAGACATGAGACATTGGATTTAGGACGCTGGAGTTAGGATATTGAATTTAGGGCACTGGACGTGGGACTGGATCCAAGATGCTGGACTAAGTGTATCAAAGCTATAACATTAAATTTAGGGCAGTTGGGCTTGGATAATTAAATTTGGACACTGGATTTAGACTGGATCGAAAATGCTATACTTGGGATATTAGACTGGACACAGGACTCAAGACAGTAAATTTAAGACAGTACACTTGGAACTGTGGACTTTAGACACTGGACTTAAAGCATTGGATTTGATATACTGGACCTACAATGGACATGGGGCAGTGGACTTGTAACAATGAACTTAAAACACTAGCATTTTGGACATTGGCCCTAGATTATATAAGTAAGAACATGTTTTATGTGATCTGCAGATATACATTAAAAGTTTGTTAATCCTTGTCCTTCATCTATTTTCAATTTTGTTTTTCTCTTTTTACCAGATTGTTCTCGAGAATTATGCTTTTCCAGGTGTTATGATTATTGGAACTGACAGCCACACCCCCAATGGCGGTAAGTCTTTGGATTACATTTTCTCTCACTCCCCATCTAACCTTACATCTCTTCTATAGTTTGGCAGATTCAGTAATTGTTTGGTTAAGGCATGAATATCACAGGTTCTTCATTTCACCATCTCCATCGAATGTGTCTTAATAATGAACCTCTGTAAGGCGGCGAGCTGCCAGAATCGTAAGCATGCTGGGCGAAATGCTTAGCAGTATTTTGTCTGTCTTTACATTCTGAGTTCAAATTCCACCGAGGTCGACTTTGCCTTTCCTCCTTTTGGGGTCGATAAATTAAGTACCAGTTGCATACTGGGATGGATCTATTCGACTGCCCCCCCCCCTTCCTCAAAAATTTCGGGCCTTGTGCTTAGAGTAGAAAAGAATAATGAACCTCTATGTAATTGTTTAACTTGATAGAAATAGCAGCCAAATCTCTCTCAGATTACATTTGGTTTAAAAAGGAAGAGTATATTGACAACCAGTGTCGGTGTGTTTACATCCCTGTACCTCACTGGTTTGGTAGAAGAGACATTTATCAAGATTATATTATTGATTGGAATCGTTTACCAAAGTTCTTTTATCTCTATGCAAACAGGTGGCCTTGGTGGTGTGTGTGTTGGTGTTGGTGGTGCCGATGCTGTTGACGTGATGGCGGACATACCCTGGGAGCTGAAATGTCCAAAGGTAAATATGATCAACTTGTTGTTGTTGTTTAACCCCAGGAAGCCCTGATTGAACAGCCTTGTCTCACTCTGTGTCACGCCGAATCTCTCTGAGAATTGCGTTAAGGGTACACGTGTCTGTGGAGTACTCAGCCACTTGCATGTTAATTTCATGAGCAGGCTGTTATGTTAATCGGATGAGCTGGAACCCTTGTCATCATAAGTGATGGAGTGCCAGTCTTACTAACAGTAACAGCAACATCATCATCATCATCATCACCATTTAACGTCTGTTTTCCATGCTGGCATGGGTTGGACGGTTTGTCAAAGAAGCAGGTAAGCCGGAGAGGTGCACCAGGCTCCATTTGTCATGGTTTTGTCTTGGTTTCCATGGCTGGATGCCCTTCCTTAATCCCAACCACTTTACAGAGTGTACTGGGTGCTTTAATATCTGTGTGGTCAGTTCTGACTGCTGACCTATGGCTAAGCAACAACAATAATAACAACAACAACATTCAAACCAAATCCCAATATTGTTTCTGTCTTAATGACCTTTTCCTACTTTTTCTGTTTTTTAAAGGTAATCGGGGTTGAACTGACTGGGAAATTACACGGTTGGACATCACCAAAGGACATCATCTTGAAGGTTGCTGGCATTTTAACAGTAAAGGGTGGCACAGGTGCCATCGTGGAGTATTTTGGCGATGGTGTAGATTCCATCTCCTGCACTGGTAAGTTCTTCGCCTTAAATATGCACACACACACACACAAACAAACACACACACACACACACACACACACACACACCTTTCTTGCCTTAGCTCAATAGCATTCAGATTATTCTATCGAATCTTAATGCTTATTTAGTCACATTGTTTTGAATCAATCAGGCATTATCTCATAGCTTTGAGATTGTATACTTTTAGAATGACATTGTAGAGTAGGTGTAAGAGGCAAGATCTTGACAATTTGAAAATAAAACAAATAGAATATTTTGGACTGGATATGGCCAATTTAAATGTTGAAGTGTTTAGAGTTTGTGTTAATTAACTCTTTAGCATTTAAACTGGCCATATCCGCCCAGAATATTCTATATGTCTTATATTGAAACTGGTCGAATCTGACCTCTTGTACCAGCCCTACAATATCATTCTAAAAAAATTAAGTTATCTCATCAATCTCAAAGCTACAAGATTATGCATGGTCAGTTTAAAACGCTGTGAATAAATTAGCATTATATATGACTGAATAATGTGAATGTTAAAGAGTTAATTAATTAATTAATCTCATGAGTTTGTTAATCGCTAATTCCAGGAATGGGTACCATCTGCAACATGGGTGCAGAAATTGGTGCGACAACCTCAATTTTCCCCTACAACCACCGTATGAAGGACTATCTTGTAGCCACAAACAGAAATGGTGAGTATAATTGTTGTTTTTTTTTTATGCTGTTGGGGATGGCAGGGGACTGAGACTTCTGGGGGTTTGCTGTGCTTGAGCAGACTCGACAAGCTAAGTAGAAGCAGGGTTGTCCTTGCATACAGGCTTGTCCCCTGCATCCCTCTTCAGCTGGACATTCCTAATCTTGCAGGCTTGTGAGTGCTGGCGCCATGTAAAAAGCACCTGTACTACTAGTGTTGCATGGAGGCATCCCAGCACACTCTGTAAAGTGGTTGGCAATTTCAGGCCTTGCGTCGATAGTAGAAAGGATCATCATGATCATCATTATTAGTGAAGGTGGCAAGTTGGCGGAAACGTTAGCACGCTGGGTGAAATGCTTAGCGGTATTTTACCTGTTTTTACATTCTGAGTTCAGATTCCACTGAGGTCAGCTTTGCCTTTCGTCCTTTCAGGGTCGATAAATTAAGTACCAGTTGCGTACTGAGGTCGATCTAAAAACATTTCAGGCCTTGTGCCTTGAGTAGAAAGGATTATTATTATTAGTAGTAGTAGTGCTGTTGCTGCTGCCACCACCACCACCAGCACCTCATATGATAACAAAGTAAAAATGAATATAACAATGCATGTGTATTTTCTATAGTTACAGTGACTCTACCAGAATGCAAATGTCTGTTTAATTAATTTCACTATTTTTGTTGATACCTGAAATAATTTATTCCCTTGACTCTCACCAGACATTGCCAGTTTGGCTGATTCTTACAAATCGCTCCTTTCTGCTGACAAAGATGCTAAATACGATCAATTGATTAAGATAAACCTGGATGAGGTAAGACTAATATTTAATTTGTATTGTTTCCCATGGGTGGTGGTGGGAGTTTGTTATTGATGTGTTTATAATATTACAATCCCTGTGGAGATTGTGGGAGATGGCAGGGAAAGGAGGGCTGCGATTGGCCGGATAAGGGCAATGTACAGGGAAAAAGGATGGTCTGTGGAAAATAAGATGTTGTGCGATGATCCTGAGAATTCATGAATAAAAGCTGGTTCCAAGGGTTCCAAGGAGGGTGAATGGTTGATGGAATGGAGTATATCCAGTTCTGCTCTGACTGTTACATCAGCTGAGTGAATAGTGCTGCCATCGGAAGAGTGCGGGAGGGGGGGGGGGTTGGAGGAGAAGAGTGGTGGGTGTCAGGAAGGTGAGTTGTTGGGGCGGGGCGGGGATTTGTCAGGGACAGATTGGGTGCAGGGACAGGCATAAGCGATGTGCTTTTAGGGCCTTATTTTTGCTTTGATGGACAGGTCTTGAGCACAGCGCATCGCCAGTCATTACATCATATACAGTCCTTTGTAATTTCCTCCATAAGGTTCAACTTGGCGAAGTTGTTTACTAATTAACTCATTTCTGTAACGAGTTTTTCTGTGACTAAAATTAAGGCTTTAATTGTGTAAATGCTTAGTAACTGAAGATAGATCTATTTTTAGCTGTTGACCACACATGTGACCATCTTCAGAGAGTTCATTAGAGCATGGAACAATTAATTTGTGTAATTATTGTTGTTTAGTACTAGATTAATTCTGATCAAGCAGGCCTGTGTTCCCTATCAAATCTGTGTCCTCTTTTAACATTTTTTTAAATCCATGTTCCTTATTAACATTCTTATCCCATGTAACATGTAAAATTTCATTATCCATGTTTCCTGTTAGCATTTTTAAAAAAAATCAAACATTCTGTGTTAAGTTTTCATTCATTTTTTAAATTAACATTTTCCCTTCCATGTGCCATTTTTACATCTTCATTTCTAAACCCATGTTGCCTTTGAATATATTTTATCCATGTTCTTTGCTAACATCTTTTAATAACCAGAGTCCATGCTTCTTTTAATGTCTTTTTTTTTGTTTGTTTTTGTTCACCTCCCAGTTAGAGCCTCATGTCAACGGCCCCTTTACTCCAGATCTAGCCCACTCTATCTCTGAACTGGGAAAGACTGCAGTGGATATGAAGTGGCCACTTGATGTTAAAGTTGGTAAGTCTTTCGATTCCTTTATTTAAAATGGCTTTTTTTTTTTTAAGAACAGGACCGAAGTCCTAAAGGCAACATGAGAGAGTGGAGAGGTGTCCCAGCTTGATCTGGTTGAGGAGGAACAAAACCCACCTTCATTACGGCTTGAATGCAATAGTTTTGCATTTTAACGCCAAGGGAAGTAACTCTGAGTGAATTCGTGTGGTAGCGTTGGTGTTTTGCTGCTACTATGACAACAACAGACAGAATTTCGGGTTTATTGTAAGAGAAGAAATATTCTTCTATAACATTAAACACAAAATTCTGTCTGTCCGTCTGGGACCCTTGTATCTCAGTCTGCATTTGCTCTACAGAGACATATTATACCTTTTTGGAGTCGGGATGATCCATCATCATCATCATCATCATCATCATCATCATCATCATCATCGTTTAACGTCCGCTTTCCATGCTAGCATGGGTTGGACGCTAAAGGATTAGGTCTGAACGGTTGCCTGAAAATTCACAATTGCTATACAAGCTTGTCTAGCCATTGTATTTTCAGAGGCATGAAACTAATGGTAGCTTGTGTATACCTGCCTGCCTGTCCGCCTGTCTCTCCCTCTCTATCTCTCTCTCTCTCTTGGCATATATCAATGAGTTATGCTATTGTATCCTTGCCTATGTTTACACTATCTTGTCTTATTCTCTAATTCTTGTCTTTTGCTATGTTTCAGGTTTAATTGGAAGCTGCACCAACAGCAGCTATGAAGACATGTGTCGTTCTGTGAGCATTGCTAAACAAGCTTTGGATCATGGCCTGAAGAGTAAGGCTGGATTCACAATAACTCCTGGTTCTGAACAGATTCGTGCCACAATAGAGCGAGATCGATTGGTATGTACAACAACAGCACCAACAACAACATTTACCATTTCAGTGCCATGTCAGTTCTTTAACCCTTTTGATACCAACCTGCCTGAGACTGATCCTGGTTCTTTGATAGAGAATTCCTGTTCTAACCTTTTAGCATTCAAATTACTTTGTCAAATGTAATACCTATTTACTCAAATTCTTTTAACTAATCTTGTATTATCTTGTAACTTTGAGATTTTGATACTGTGATTGTTTATTTTTAAAATGACATTGTAGGGTAGGTGTGATAAGCCAAATCTGGCCAGTTTAAACATAAAGCTGGTTCAGTATTTGGGCTGGATATGGCCTGTTTAACCCTTTCGATACCAACTCAGCTGAAACTGCCTCTGGCTCTAGTACAAATGTCTTGTTTTCATAAGTTTTGAATTAAAATCTTCCACCAAACCTTAGTCACAATTTATGTTCCTAACATTAGCTTAATGATAACCAAGTCATTTTACTAAATTCTTTGTTATATTGAAAATTAATTGAAAGAAACACAGAGCATCTCAACAGGAATATGGTAACAAAAGGGTTAAAGTAACCATAATATTTTTAATCCTTTTGATACCAACCCGGCTGAAACCACCTCTGGTTCTGTAGTACAAATGCTTTGTTTCCAAAAGTTTTGCATAAGATACACAAGACATATTTCCCTGATGTCCATGCATCATATCTGATACACATTCCCATTTTTTGCATGGACATTTAGGATAAACTTACGAAAATGCTTTGGATTATCAAAGGGTTAAAAAATGTCTAATTTTTCTTGTAAGAGCAATTTTCTGCATCATTTTTGTTTGAATCCTGTATATTCTTCTTTTAGACGGAGACCCTAGAAGCCATCGATGGATGCGTCCTTGCCAATGCTTGTGGTCCTTGCATTGGTCAATGGGACAGAAAAGATGTGGCCAAAGGCGAGAAGAACACCATCGTGACGTCTTACAACAGGAACTTCACTGGACGTAACGACGCCAACCCAGCGACCCATGCGTTCGTTGCTTCTCCTGAGATTGTCACCGCTCTTGCAATTGCTGGACGCTTGGACTTCAACCCACTTACAGATTATTTGACCGGAGTAAATGGTAGTGAAAGAAAAAAATTCTTTTTTTTTTTTTTTTTTGTATTGTTTCCTTTAAGTCTTTGGTTTTGTATTCGTTTAAACAAATTGATTTGTTGTGAGATTGTTTTGCTTAAAAAGTGAAGCATTATATGAGTTGCATTCCAGAAGTTTTGAAACATTTTTTAGAAGAAGCAATTATAACTTCGCTCTCATGTGTTTATTCCCTCCCTGCCTGAGGTTACCGTGGTCTTTTCTGTAGGCTTTTCTTTCTACGGATAAACCTAATCTTACTTTTTACATTTCTAAAACTCTTCTGTTATACACGATCCCTTTTGACCGTTTTTTTTTTTTTTTTTTTTTTTTTCCCGATCCCTTTTGATTGGAATTTTACTTTTTTCCTTATTTTTCCCCTTTTTTTCATTTTTGAAAAGGAACGCTCTCCATTTGTATTTGTCCCCTCTGTGTTCAGCCCTAGGTGGCCAATAAAGAAAGTTATCTATCTATTTGTCTGTCCGTCCGTCTATCTATCTACCCGTCTGTCCGTCTATCTATCTACCCGTCTGTCCGTCTATCTATCTACCCGTCTGTCTATCTTGTTATCTGTCTGACTGTCCATCCGTTTGTCTGTCTGTCTGTCTGTCTACCCATTCTCCCATCCATCCATCCATCTAAACAACATACATACATATATATATGTAACAGATATATGTGCATTTGTGTCTGTATACAGGTTCAGTTGTAGACACTTGCCCAAAGTGTACAACAGATGGATGGAAACCAAAATCAAGGAATTAAAAAGTGAACTTCTTAACTGCATGGCCATTCTTGGAGCTGCTCACATTGACGCATTCAGTATCCATTCTCTCTTCTTGCCACACTTAATGTGATGAAAATTTGTTCTGTTCTATTTCATTTTATTTTAATTTTTTGTCATCTTTTTCTTCTTTTTCTTCTCTCAGGAGAAAAGTTTAAATTTGAACCTCCCTCTGGAGATGAACTGCCCAACAAAGGATTTGATCCCGGCATGGACACTTACCAAGCTCCTCCTAGTGATAGCTCTAACGTGTTTGTTGCTGTCGACCCTGCCAGCACACGTCTGCAGCTTCTGTCACCCTTCGCAAAATGGGACGGAGAAGATATTAAAGACATGGTTGTCTTGATTAAGGTAAGTTTCGTATAGTCATGGCTCTGTGGTAAGAAGCTTGCTTACCGACCACATGGTTCCAGGTTCAGTCTCACTGCATGGCACCCTGGGCAAGTGTCTTCTACTACAGCCTCGGCCTGACCAAAGCCTTGTCAGTGGATTTGGTAAGACGGAAACTGAAAGAAGCCTGTCATATATTTATGTGTGTTTGTTCCCTCACTATCAGTTGATAACCGATGTTGGTGTGTTTACATCCCGTAACTTAGTAATTCAGCAAAAGTGACTGATAGAATAAGTACTACGTTTACAAAGAATAAGTCCTGGGGTTGATTTCTTCAACTAAAATCCTCTAAGGCAGTGCTCCAGCATGGCTGCAGTCAAATGACCAAAACAAGTAAAAGAATATGTGTGTGTGTGTGTGTGTGTGTGTGTGAGGTAAGTAGTTTGCTTCCCAACCTCATGGTTCTGGGTTCAGTCCAATTGCACCCCACCATGGGCAAGTGTCTTTCACTGTAGTCCCTGGATGACAAAAGCATTGTGAGTGGATTTCGTAGACGGAAACTGAAAGAAGCCTGTTGTATCTATCTGTATATCTAAGTGTGTGTGTCTTTGTTTCCCCTACACACACACACACACACACACACACACACACACACACACACACACACACACACACACACACACACACACACACACTTGACAACTGGTGTTGGTGTGTTTATATTCCTGTAACTTAGCAGTTCACCAAAACAAACTGATAAAATAAGTACCAGGCTTCAAAAAAAAGAAAGAAAGAAAGAAATAAGTACTGGAGTTGATTCATTTGACTAAAAATTCTTCCAGGTGGTGCCCCAGCATGGCCACAGTCTAATGACTGAAACAAGTGAAAGATATAAGTAACCGTAACAACTGGTTATTCGTATCACTGTGCCTAAGTGAATTCCTGACTACTCCCACCCACTCCTTTGTAATGTCTGCTTGCCCTGTACCTCCTCTGTTGTGAAGCTTGTCCCTCCATCATGCTTTAACCTTTCAACTCTGTCTCTTTCTGGAGGAAATTGGATGTAAGTCAGGTTGTGGAGATGGATGGGCTCTGCCAGTTCCAAGAGTGCCTGCATTGCATGGTGGTACCCTTACGAGTGAGTCTGTCGGGAGTTGAGAGGGCAAGTCGAAATATGCGCAGTCTCATATCTTCCTCCCCTTCCTTGTCATCATTATCATTATACTCAACCCCCTCCTTCTCCTCTTTGTCATCATCGTCATTCTCCCCAGCTCTCTCCTCCTCCATGTCATGACTCAATCAATCATCAGCAGCAGCAGTATCATAATCTGTTGTTGTCATCATCATCATCTTCAGTGTTGTTAACATCTTCATTGTCATTGTC
The DNA here is from genome assembly GCF_046866305.1 of Octopus bimaculoides. Lineage (NCBI taxonomy): Eukaryota > Metazoa > Mollusca > Cephalopoda > Octopoda > Octopodidae > Octopus > Octopus bimaculoides. Next base: position 6,805,772 of record NC_142945.1, on the reverse strand, counting down.
CTTTTCATTGTTGTCATCATTTTCATCATGACCATTGTCATCAGCATCTTTATTATCATCATCAGTCAGCATGTTCCTTATCTTTCTGTTCATCATCCTGCTCTTCATCTTCTTCCTCCTATTCATCCTTCTCTTCTTTCCCATCAATCATCATTAATCAGTCACAATCATCATCACTCACCATCATTCATCACTCACCATCATTCATCACTCACCATCATTCATCACTCATCATCATTCATCACTCACCATCACCCACCATTCATCACTCACCATCATTCACCATTCATCAGTCATAATCATTCATCAGTCACCATCATTCATCACTCACCATCATTCATCAGTCATAATCATTCCTCATTGTCATCATGATCATTATCTTCATCATTGTCATCATCATTGTTGTTTTCTTCATTGGTGAAATCATCATCCTCATCACCAATCAACATGAGCCTGATCATTATCCTTCTTGTCTTCCTCCTTATCATCATCATCATCCTTCTCTTCTCATCTTCGTCATCATCATTTTTGCGTCCCCTTTTCCCATGCTGGCATGCATTTCACTAAACCCCTTTCAAGCAGCAATCTATGACCTGATGCCCTTTCGTGATGCCAATCCTTGTTTTCAAATAAATTACATTGAAATCAGTCAATGTCTCAGTCAATCAACTGACAATACATCTTTTGTGATTTCAGGCGAAAGGAAAGTGTACCACTGACCACATCAGTGCTGCTGGTAAATGGTTGAAATTTCGAGGGCATTTGGACAATATCTCCAACAATTTGCTCATTGGGTAGGTTCATATATTTAGCCTTTTGCATTTAAACCGGATCATACCCAGCTGGAATTTTCTACCTGTTTTTATGTTTAAAACTGGCCAGATCTGGCCTCTCACACTTACGCTACAATGTCGTCCTAAATATTTTCTCAAATTATGAAATTTTACTACTGGTGGTATATATGGCAGAGGTACATGTGGCAGTTATTGTTAATTAATCCATGATTATACTGTTCAGGTATTGCCACCTTGTTACTGATTTGTTCTTTAAATATATTTGTTTCCTTTTCTATCTCTGACCATTTTCTTGCTGTTTGTATTTGACGTCAGTGCTGTAAACTATGAGAATGAAAAGCTGAACTGTGTGAAGAATCAACTGACAGGTGAATATGGAGGTGTTCCTGACACTGCACGATACTATAAGGTAAATTCTTTGTATTGTCTTTGCTCCCTTCTTCACCAGTTTCAGGTCTTGTGCTTGTGTTAGAATTACTATGCTTTGGTTGGCCCCAGTTCTATAGTAGAAGGCACTTGTTCCCGTTACCACACTGTAGAATGGAACTTGTAACCACTTGGTTGGGAAGCAAACCTCTTCACCACACAGACAGATAAATAATACTTAATATCGGTTTCAAATTTTGGCCCAAGGCCAGCAAGTTCGGGGGAGGGGGTAAGTTGATTACATCAACCCCAGTACACAGTTGGTATTTATTTTATTGACTCAGAAAGGATGAAAGGCAAAGTCGACCATAGTGGAATCTGAGCTCAAAAAGTAAAGACAGACCAAGTTCTGCCAAGCATTTTGCCTGGCATGTTAACGATTCTGTTTACTTACTACCTTAGATAATGTTTAATGTTGATTTCAAATTTTGGCACAAGGCCAGCAATTTCAGGGGACAAATTAAGTTGCTTACACCAACCCCAGTACTCAACTGGTATTTATGTTATTCATCCTGAAAGGATAAAAGGTAGAGCTGACCTCAGTGGAATTTGAACCCAGAATGTGATGACAGATGAAATATTTACTACTAAGCATTTTGCCCAGCTTACTAACGATTCTGCTAGCTTGCCGCCATGAAGATAAGGTTTAATAATAAAACGTACAACTATAGGGATTAATATCAAAATGTCTAGTGGATTAGCATCAAGATATATCTAGTCTGGCAGTGGCCCACCTTTGAATTAACATCAAAATATATCTAGTCTGGTGGTGGTGGCCTGCCTTTGTGCAGGTTCTATGCATGTGAACCTTCTCCTGCACTCTCTATATGACCTGGGAGGGCCCATACCCTCTGTACTCTCCCCTGCCACCATTAAGTAGATTACTGGAACTTCACCTACTTTGGATGAACACTGGAATGGTCTCCTGATGCCTTCTCTAGGTAGGTGGGATGTGAACTCAGAATGTAGAGGGCTGGAAGATATGCTGTAAAGCATTTCTGCTAATCTCCCAACTGCAGAGCAATGAGAATTGAACCCATGATCTAGTGATTGTGAGTGCAATGCTCTAACCATTAAGCCATGTGCTTTAAGATATACTGGGATTAAGATGGTTTAATATCAGGAGTGATATTAAGTATGAGCATCTGTTTAAAACAAACTGTTGTGTTAAGAAATGATTATGAAGTAAATATGACTACATTATCTATTGTCTGTCTCCCTTACTTGAATTAGTAGGGTATGTTTTACAGCATATATAACTGCTATTTTTAGCAGGTCGAATGACCACATAAAGGCTTTGGCAGTCAGTAGTGGTGGCAGTGGTATGTTTCATATACTTATTACTTCATACCTTTGTGTATCTTTGCAGTCAAAAGGCATATATTGGGTTGTAATTGGTGATGAAAATTACGGCGAAGGCAGCAGCCGAGAGCATGCAGCTCTGGAACCCCGACATTTGGGAGGCAGAGCCATCATTGTCAAAAGTTTCGCTCGGATCCATGGTGAGTACAACGTGGAGTGAGGGGTGTTTTTGTTAATTTTTTTTGTTTTTGTTTTTCTCTTCCTACCCCCTCCCCCCATTTCTGTCTCGTGCTTTGATATGAAATATTGTTTTAACACTTAGCGTTTAAACCAACCCTATCTAGCTCAAAGATTCTGTTTTGTGTTTGAACTGACCAGAGCTGACCTCTCACACCTATCCTACAATGTTGTCTTGAAAATAAACATTCACATCATTGAAATCTTGAAATTATGAGATAATTTAGTGTTAATTAAAAACATTGTGAATGAATAAACATTACATTTGAATCAGTAACTTGAATGCTAAAGAATTAAAGATAGTTTTGAGTAGTTCTTCTCCATCTTCTTCTCTCTTTTTCATTCGTGTTGGGGCCAAAGCTGAATTTCATTCCTCCCAGTGAGAGAGTGAGAGAGAGAGAGAGAGAGAGAGAGAGAGAAAGAATGAAATAGAAAGTGGGAGCAGAGAAGGGTCAGACAACTAAATGGAATTATGGGCCTTGCTCAAAGACTGGGCACAGTATCTTTGTTCAGTTCCAAGCTGGAGCTAGGTGAATTTTTTTTTCTGACAGATGCCTGTCTATACACCATGCATGTGTGCATGTGTGCGCATGTGTGTGTGTGTGTTTGTAGGAAATATAAGGTTGTTCATAAGATTTAGTCACACTATCTTAACATATTTTCCATTAACACAAGGTGAATATTTGTTCTTGTCCGTGTTAATTTATGTTCCCAAATGTCTAGTTTTATAATGACAAAAATTATTTATATAAATTCTTCAGTATTTTCAAAATCTATTGAAACAAAAGCAGTAAAGAAATGCGGTGGCAAAAGGGTTAATACCAAACTGCCTGAGACCATTCAATGATACACATTTCTTGTTTTAAAGTGGTCTAAATTCCCATCAAAATTCCATGTTAATTTATGTTTAGTGGTTGGCATTAGGAAGGGCATCCAGCTGTAGAAACCAAGCCACAACAGACAGTTGGTGCCTGGACAGCTCCATGTCAAACTGTCCAACCCATGCCAGCATGGAAAGTGGATGCTAGATGATGATGATGTAATTTTTATATGTAACATTATTGGATCAAAAAGATGAGAGAATTCACCATCATGGAGTGTACATGTATGCAACAGACGGAAAGCTAAAAATAATTGGATTGTTTATAAAATAAACCAATGTGTGTTTAATGATGAAATAACAAACAAAAAGGTGTTTGATCTGATTTTCACCTGTAAAATAAATCAAGAAACATTGATTGCCACTGATTATTATTTCTTTTACTGTTGCTTACAGAAACAAACCTGAAGAAACAAGGAATGTTGCCGTTAACTTTTGCAGACTCCGCCGACTATGACAAAATTCAACCAACTGATCGCATATCGATTTTGGGACTTAAGACTTTTACCCCTGGAAAGGTAGGAATTTCATATAATTTCTTGTTACTTTTGGTTGACATCTTTTTTCTGTTATTTTTAAAAACCTTTTTTTGGTGCCAATTTGTCTGAGACCATTCTTGGGTCTGTGCTAAAAATCTCCAGTTTTAAAGTAACCTAAATTAAAACATTCCATCAAAATTTCATAATAATTTATACATTATTTACATTATTTACATTTGATGGATATTTGTCCTCATCTTGTTTGTTGTTAACACAACGTTTCGGCTGATATACCCTCCAAACTTCAAGTGTCTTGGGGAAATTTCGAACCTGGGTTCTCATTCCTAGGCTATTTTTTGATGTTGCTATTATTATTATTATTATTATTATTATTATTATTATTATCCAGGTCACTGTCTGGAATTGAACTCTGAATCTTGGGGTTAGTAGCCTGTGCTCTTAACTACGTGATGACGATGATGATGATGATTATATATCATCATCATCATCGTTTGCCGTCCGCTTTCCATGCTAGCATGGGTTGGACGATTTGACTGAGGACTGGTGAAACCAGATGGCTGCACCAGGCTCCAATCTGATTTGGCAGAGTTTCTACAGCTGGATGCCCTTCCTAACGCCAACCACTCAGTGTAGTGGGTGCTTTTATGTGCCACCGGCACAAAGGCCAGGTAGGCAGCACTGGCAGCAGCCATGCTCAAAATGGTGTATTTTACGTGCCACCTGCACAGGAGCCAGTTCAGCGGCACTGGCAACGATCTTGCTCGAATGTCTTTATACGTGCCATATATATATTTATGTGTGTGTGTGTGTATATATGTTTTAATTTCAGTTATTCACAAAGAAATATTCCCTTATTTTTTTGTTCTAAATATTCTCTCCTTTTCATTGTCTTTCATACTCTCTCTCTCTCTTTCTCTCTCCAACAGCCATTAACCTGTGAGGTGAAGCATGCAGATGATAGCACAGACACTTTTCTACTAAACCACACATTCAACGAAGGTCAAATAACTTGGTTCAAAGCCGGCAGTGCCCTCAACCGTATGTTCGAGGTGCGACAAGGGAGTTAACCTCGTAGATAAAAGTAAAACTAGATTAATATAGCTTACATAACACAATGACACTTCTGCAAAGCAGTCTTAACAAGAAAAACAAAAAAATAAAAATCCAAACCAGTATTTTATATTTGTTATTATTATTATTTTTGTGAGACTGAATTTTCTACTTTTTGTCTTTTCCATTCTTTTATTATAGCAGGATTATTACTACTACTACTACTACTACTACTACTACTACTACTACTATTATTATTATTATTATTATTATTATTATTATTATTATTAAGGTGGTGAACTGGCAGAATCGTTAGTGCATTGGACGAAATGCTTAGCGGTATTTCGCCTGTCGCTCCGATCTGAGTTCAAATTCCACCAGGGTTGACTTTGCCTTTCAGCCTTTCAGGGTCGATAAATTAAGTACCAGTTACACACTGGGGTCGATGTAATCGATTCATCCCTTCCCCCTTAAAATGGCTGCCCTTGTGACAAAATTTGAAACCATTATTATTATTATTGTTATTATTATTATTATGAACAATAACGAATGTTTATAACTACATTAACTGTATCTTTTGTGTGTACAAATGGTTTAATAATACTGACTGAATAGCTGAATACTCATTATCAATGTGTGTGTGTGTGTGTGTGTGTATGTATATGTGTTTGTGTATGTATATACATTTGTGGATTTGCATGTTACAAATACATGTACATATGTATTGTGTGTGTGTGCGTATATATATATATATGTATACACATGAATATGTATATGTAAATATGTGCATATATATATATATATATATATATATAGAGCCTGGTGTAGCCATCCGGTTGCACCAGTCCTCAGTCAAATCGTCCAACCCATGCTAGCATGGAAAGCGGACGTTAAACGATGATGATGATGAGATATATACATATATATATATATATATATATATATATATATATATATATATATATATAAATATGTCTGTGTGTGTAAATATGTGTGAGTGTGTATGTATGTGTTAGAGTAGGATGTTTACTTATAAATTTTAATACTCATATATACATTTACTTATATATATATACTATACATACATATATATATATATATATATATATATATATACATAAGCATACACACACACACATATATACATACACACATACGTACATACATACATATATATATATATATATATATATATACATACACATGCATATATATACATACACGTACATACATATATACATATATATATATATACACAGATATACACACACACATATATATATACACACGTACATGCCTATATACTCATACATACGTACATACATACATATATACACATACATGCATATAGATATATACACATATTTATCTAAATCCACATATACATATATTTAAACACACATACACATATATAAATACATACATACACATATATACACTCACAAATACTATATGTATATTTCTCTGCATACATACATATATCTACGTATATATTCTATTCAGATATTGGTATACATAGAGGAATGTTGTTGATTATATCTAACATTATATAGGCAGCTATTTAGTGTGTTGGTTAAAAACAGAAAAAAAAAATAACAAAAAATATAATACAATAATACATGATGAAACTTGCAAAGAATATCAAAAAAAAAAAAATGTATTTCATCGCATTATTAATTAATAGAAATGTGTAAACGAGGAACTCAAGGAAAGAAAAATAAAACAGACATTGGAAGAAACTATAAAAGAGTCCTGTTATTTGAGAAAAAAAAAATATTTGTAATTGATGTTTGTGATGTGATGTGCTTCTTCACTTATCTCATTGTTTTTTTTTGTTTTTTTTAATCCATTGTAGCTAATAAAGAAGTCATTATTATTATTATTATTATTATCCTAACTTCTCCAGTGTTATCTGTGTCATGCTTCAGCTCCATCATGCAGCTTAGAGATGCAATACTTTCCTCAACATACAAGCTGTTCCAAGTATTACTGCCAACTGAGTTCTTCCTAAGAAGTTTGGTATTTGCAGTTTTTGGTGCCAGAATTTTGTTCATCTTTTAGATGGTCCTGAGTGTACCACATTCAGTTTTGAGACTCCATTATTGGGTTTCACACATTATTATTATTATTATTATTATTAGATCGTTGCCAGTGCCGATGGACTGGCTCCTGTGCAGGTGACACGTAAAATACACCATTTCGAGCGTGGCCATTGCCAATACCTGCCAGACTGGCCTTCGTGCGGGTGACACGTAAAAGCACCCACTACACTCTCGGAGTGTTTGGCGTTAGGAAGGACATCCAGCTGTAGGAACTCTGCCAAATCAGATTGGAGCCTGGTGTCGCCTCCTGGTCCACCAGTCCTCAGTCAAATCGTCCAACCCATGCTTGCATGGAAAGCGGACGTTAAACGACGACGATGATGATGATGATTATAGACGTCGCAGAGTATACAATATTGTGAGGCTGGTTCACTACAACATACAACAGTATATGATCAGTGATCAAATTTGACCACAGACTGGTCACTCTCATTTCGCATCCCAGGTTCGATTCGTCACGGATTTCTATTGTCTCTTCTGTATGTTTTGGCGTTGGATCCTTTGCGGTAGATGCTGGAGACACTGAGGTTTGTTCTGTTTGAAACACGAGACATGTGGGCATAAAGTTGTTGATGTTGCTTCCATATTGTCAGAGATGAAAGTGGCCGGCAACGTTCTGGAAGGATATTAGAAAGGCTACGGGATCTTGTATTAATCGTGACGAATTGATAGCTTTGTAACATGGCGTCAGAAAAAACAAGATCGTATTGGGCAACAGCTTTTGTTGCTGGATTGACGGTTTGGTTAATTTAATGTGTGAAACTAGTGTCCTGTGCAGGATGAGTACGCTTTTGCTGTCAACAAGATAAATTATTTAAACAAAAAGATGTAGCCATGCACTCTCCTTCTCTCTTCTGGAACCAACATTAGCGGCACTCTATGTGGCCACAGCAGAAAACAAAGATATGAGCTTACAATAACGTGGCTATTATAGAAGACACTTATCCAAGGTGCCACGCAATGGGACTGGACCCCGAACCATGTGGTTGCGAATCAAGCTTCTTACAATACAGCCACACACACACACACACACATCTTTATATCCTATTTAGCGTAGGCGCATTGTAAGAACGCTGTAATGTGGCGGTATTTGTTTTGAGAGAGCATCTCGTATGGACGTTTAGTGCTTAAAAGCGGAGAAATGTCGGTGGCAGATGAAAATTGTCCAGCAGTATTACGGCGTTCTTACAATACATCCGCGTTAAGTAGGATATAGAGATTGGTATTCCGTATGAATACTACTTCTATCGCTAATATGTGTGTGTGTATGTATCTGTGTGTGTGCGTGCATGTATGTATGTATGCGTACGTGCATCTATATACGCGTGTACATGTATGTTTATGCATATATACATATATGTACACACACACATGCATATATGTCCGACAAACACATTTATCTATAACTAGTCGTATACCACTTTGTAAGCTGCACAACTCTTAAACACCATTGCATGTATATGTGTATGGATGTGTGTGTGTGTGTGTGTGCGCGCGTGAATGCGTGCGTGCGTGTATGTGGTTGTACATTCAAACATATATGTATATACTTACATTTATATCTACATCTATATAATAGTAATGATATGAATGCAATCTTTTTTCCTTATAAGCTATTCTCGTTGTTATCAAATGGCATAGACTGTCACCTTTCGAACCTCTTATGACCTCCATCGCATCTTGCTTAAAACAATAATCAATCTATTGTAGAATTTTTGCTTTTATGAACGGTCATTGCTGTGAGATGTTTGACATGTCTCCATTGTACACTTATATTCGCGCCAAATTTCCATACATGGACGCCATTTTGTATGTGTCTCAATTTCACACATTTCGTATTTTCTGCATTTCTTCGCCATAAATCTATCGGAGTAGAAATGTTCCTTTTTCTCTTCTTTTTTAATAACCTGAATACTTCAGAAAAATGTATAATTTTCCTACATAATACTTTATATTGACTCTGTATAGCTTTAGTATTTATCCGTTGAAGGCTACTGTTCGATACCTTATAGAATTGCACTCGTCTCCCCTACACGCAATTCTAATAGCATAAGCTCGTTGATAAATTGCTTTGTATCGATGCAAGCCAAACTTAGTCTACACGAACCCTTGCTATTATCTTTTGTCTGAGACGGACGTTGTGTATTATGCTAGGAAAAATTATCTATCTATCTATCTATCTATCGTTCTCTCTGTCCGTCTGTCTGTCTCTTTCTTTCTTTCTCTCTCTCTCTTTATATATATCTTAGTAAATTGATTTCTATCGATTTCGACGATGGGCATTCAGCAGCAGAAACGAAATAATCTCATATATTGTGAGTGAGTGTAGCAAGCTGGCCCAAAAGCACTACAAAAGGAGACACGATAACGTGGATAAGTTCGTCCACCGGAGGCTATGTGAAAAGTACGCTCTGAACCGAGCACAGAGACTGTATGAACATGAACGAGAAGGAGTCACTAAGAAAAAAGAACATTAGATATTGTGGGATTTTACAATCCAATGTGACTCCTTAATCGAGGTTCGGAGACCAGATATTGCTGTGGTAGATAAAGGAAAAAAAGAAACCAAGATCATAGATATTGCAATACCTGGAGATGCATGCATAAGTGACAAAGAACTAGAAAAGATTGAGAAGTACAGATTACTAAAAGACGAAATTGCAAGAAAATGCAAGAGTGTCTGTGATTCCAATAGTTGCAGGGGCACTCAGAGCACTAACTACCAAGTTTGAGAAATATGTCAAAGAAATCGGAATGGACATGAGAGCAGAGCGAACCCAAAAAACTGCTCTGCTGGGGACAGTTAGGATTTTGAGATTGGTACTTGGATGTTGAATGTCTCCCACGATAATTAACAACCAAATATCAAAGCTTATGTGTGGAAAGAGATCTTGTAAGACCTCTGACAGCACTCACAGAATCTACCAGAACAAACAAGACCGAACGTTCTGAGAAGTAAAACAACAACAACAACAATAATAATAATGGTTTCAAATTTTGCCACAAGGGCAGCCATTTTGGGGGATGGGATGAGTCGATTACATCGACCTTCCCACTATTTCACTGGTACCTAATTTATCGACCTTGAAAGGATAAAAGGCAAAGTCGAACTTAGAACGTAGCGACGGGCGAAATATCGCTAAGCATTTCGTCCAGCGTGCTAACGATTCTGCCATCTCACCGTCTTTTATAATAGTAGTAGTAATAATAATAATAATAATAATAATCCTTTCTACTGGAAGCACAAAGCCTCAAATTTGGGGGAAGGGATTAAGTCGATTACATCGATCCCAGTGCGTAACTGGTACTTATTTTATCGACTCCGAAAGGATGCAAGACAAAGTCGACCTCGGTGGAATTTGAACTCAAAACGTAGCGACGGGCGAAATATCGCTAAGCATTTCGTCCAGCGTGCTAACGATTCTGAAATCTTACCGTCTTTTATAATAGTAATTATAATAATAATGATAATCCTTTCTATTAGGATTATTAGACCTGGAATTTGGGGGAGGGGGACTAGTCGATTACATCGACCACAGTACTCAACTGGTACTTAATTTATCGACCCCCGAAAGGACGAAAGGCAAAGTCGACCCCGCCGGGATTTGAACTCAGAATGTAGCAACTGGAGAAATACTGCGAAGCATTTCGCCCGGCGTGCTAACGATTCTGCCATTTCGCCGCCTTTTTTTATTATTATTATTATAATAATAATAATAATAATAATAATAATCCGTATGATGTCTTGTGTCTACTAAATGAACAATATTTCGTTCCCAATACTAGTAGCCGATGGCATTTCTTCCGTTCTTTAGGGGTTACACCTACGTAGTTGGTGCACAACGCAATATGATGCAAAGCTAAGCCGACCCACGCGAGATGTGAACTCGGCACGGAAAGACACTATTTAAAATAACGTAACCAAAAAAAAAAAAAGAAGAAAGAAAAGAAGTTGCATTTTTATTCAATTCTGTTTTCCATTGCTTTTTGCCGCACCGGTAATAATATAAAACACAGAACACAAAAGAAACGACGGACCATTATGACGACGATAATGATGATGATGATGATGATGTTGAATAAGGAAAAGAAGAAGATTTTTATAAAAAGACCCCCAAAACATGAAAATAGATGAAAAAAGATAAAAGAAAGAAAAAAGAAGCCACCAAAAAGAAAACAAAGAAAGAACAGAAAGAGACAAGAAGAGCATAAAAAAAAAAGATAAAATGTGTAAAGAGAACAATTCTCAGAAATTAACAAACGAATTTCGCAGACGACTTTTAAAAATAAAATAACTTTCTATATAAATATAAAAATTTTAAACGTGTCTATGTTTATTGAATTAGTGTAATTTAAAAAAAAAAATTTTTTCACCAATTTTTTTAATTATTTATGATCAAACAACGATTTTCTTTTGAATTGAGAAAGACATAAGACAAGACGAGAAATTAACTCTAACATATTAATATTGTGGATTGATTCGATGTTGCATATATGCTAACGAACAATTTGGATGTTGTGATCTGTCCGTCAAGGGTCTCTTCTTCCTTGCTCCTGTATGTACTGGCTCCCGAGCCGCTGTTTTGGATGTGGCAACTATCGAAAGACGTTCCGTTTGAACTGAGACGCGGAAAGTCATGTCGATGCGGAATGAAACGATAGGTGCAACAGTTTTTCACGCTGGTGATCTGGCAGAGCTGAATGGGCTTAGAATCTGCTTTGGCGACTGTATTTTTTAGTACTGAAGGTAAACACACACACACACACACACACACACACACACATACACACATGCACACATACGCACGTGCGTACTGAAATATACACACAGAGACAGACAGACAAGCAGACAGATAAATAAATAAATAAATATATATATATATATATATATATATAAAGTGTAGTATATTGCCACTTAAGTGTGGCTGACCCCTAGGGGTGGATGTTACTGTTGCTTTTAGCCCCAGGAGGACAGCCACACTTAAGTGGCAATATACTACACTTTATCGTGCAGTTACTGTTAATACTTCATTTAGAGAATTAACATTATATATATATATATATATATATATATATATATATATATATATGGCGATGACTATTAATATCCAGTACCGCTGCCGTAGTCTCCTTTAGAGAGACTTAGAAATATTAATATCTCTATTTCTGAAAACCAGTGGATGTATTCCACTGAAATTAGGTAAATAATCCTTCATACAGACGATCAGTAGCGACGCCTGCTGGGTTCGGCTGCTTTACATTGATAAGGGGCAATACCCCGAAACTAGTCTGTAGATGCCAGACCAGCAAGGTGAATCGGCTCACCTTCCCTGTTCGAAGGTTATAAAGGACACAGGTTCGTGTGTCACATAGCTAGCTAGAGGCGATGGCCTCTTGGAGCTAATCAACGGCAGCATTCGTCCTATTTTTTGGACTGCCATGTTGACTTGGCGATAACTATTAATATATATATATATATATATATTGTTCATCAGTAGTTTACCGATAGTAACTTTAAAAAATGTATGTCTTCCGCACTGTTTACTGTTTACACCCGAGTAAGTCTGCCTAGTTTGTAAATAAGCGTCTTGAGTTTTATTATTTTAAAAATTATCTCAGTGATTTTCTTTTTAATTTGATAACACGAAAGAGACGTCGCAACCGAGAGGTGTTAAACTGTCTAAA
>NC_142945.1:6785296-6787796 GCF_046866305.1 Octopus bimaculoides | reverse complement strand
GAACTGTATGTTTGGGTTGACACTGTTCAATAGACTTTTGAATTTCACGAGTTCATCTGTGTTTTCATTCCAGAGTATGAAACAGTCGTCCAGGAACCTTTTCCAATTTTCTTTTATGTATTGGGAAAGGGTGTTTCTAAAGGTGGATAAAGATTCCTGGTATATTATTATTTCCAAGTAACCCATTGTTAGGTTCGCAATGACTGGAGCTGCCCTAGTGCCCATAGCAATTCCGGATTTTTGTCGGTAGAAAGTATTGTCAAACATGAAGTGGTTGTTTCGTAAGATGAATTCAACCGATTTAGTAATGAATTCTTTACTGATCCTGTTTGGGATTTCTTTCGGGAATTGATCCAGCCAGAATTGAATTGCCTCAAGTCCATAATTATGAGGTATACTGGTGTATAAATTAATCACGTCAAATGAGACCATAATTGTTTCTTCCTTGACTTTCTTTGGGAGGTGATTTAGCATATCCAAGTCATCTCTGATATAGCTATTTATGTGTTTAAGGAAGGGTTTTAGGAGGATGTCTATAAATAGACTTAGTCTGTGTGTTTCACAGGCTGGGCCAGCTATGATGGGTAGGGGAATATGTGGAACAAAATCCTAATTAACTTGATCCTCCTGTATTTTCTTTTTCCCAAAGCCTGGAACTTTTCAGCACTCACTCATATAATTTCATATATGATTTTATATAAAATAAACCCGTCCACTCCCTCCCACTTTTTATCACTTCAAAACACTTGAACCACCCAACGGCTGAAAGCGAATAATAACGTAACACATGAATCATAAAGTTGCAATCTATAGAGAAAAATAAAAATCGTTTCATTTAACGAAAATAAAAACAAAATTAATTGCTTTTGTCGTCATATAACAAACAGACAACGGAGTGAATTATGCATGGTTTTATACAATAGCGTTCAACAACATCAAAGAATTTCATATTGTTAACGGGATTGTTCAATGTTTTATTTTTGAACATAATTTATTCCTTATACAAAAATAAAGTTGCTTCATTCATTACAATGTTTGAATGAAATGTGTTAAATGTGGAATGAATGGTCGCAGTCTATGCAATTTCAACTTATTATGTACACACACACACACTGACATATACACGTGTATATAAATATATATATACACTAGTGTATATATATATATATATATATATATATATATATATATACATACATATATGTCTGTACACACACACTCACTCTCACATACATGCATACATACATACATACATACATATATACATACATACATACATACATACAAACAAGCATGCATGCATGCATGGGGCGGTGAGAACGGTCTGGAAGAAGATAACAAAAATGGAAACGCCTACAGACAAAGTTGGCCATATTGAGACCGATAGGTCAACTATTGGTGGAACTGAAAAATAAAAACAGCCAAAAAGTTAACTCATTAGTGTCCAATCAAAGCCAGGATCCATTCAAGGGAATTCTACCTACTCTGTATATCGGGGTCTGGAGACTGGAATAAAGACAAGAGGAAGAGCCGTGATTAGCTGACGGCCACCCCAACCCCGAAAAGTAAAGGAAATCTTCACAGCACTCTTGAATTTTGAGTCTAGTCTCTCCATCCTACTCGCAATATATGGTCAGTAGCACTTAAACAACATATTTCAAACAATGATTAACTAACAGAACGTAATAACAGAACTTATGCGATACTTGTTCTATATAGAAAACATACGATACATTGAAAAGCCATAAGTAACACAAAAAACAAACCTCGTCATAAGGTAAAACAGTTGTAATTGCTTACAAGCGAAGTTCTAGTCTCTAAAGGACAATGTTGCTTATACGGCAGGAAGAAAGATATATGAAACTCTCGGAAATATAATGATGGTGATGATATTTATAATAAGAATGATAATATTAATAATAGCAGTAACAATGATGACATAAATGAAGACAAGGAAAGTGGGAAGAATAAGAAGAAAGTGTAGTCAAAATAAAGAAAAATATTTATAAACAAAAAAAAAACGAAGTAAAAATATAGATTAATAATATTTTATCCTAAATTATGTTCAAATTGAAAAAAGGGTAGAATTCAATGAAACACAGCAATAGTATTAGCAACACTATTGAGCAACATATAAGGGACCTTGCACAGGCAATAATTAGTCACACTGGGATTCTACCATTAAAATTTAATAATAATAATAATAATAATAATAATAATAATAATCAATTGTGATGATGATGATGATAATGATGATGACGTGATAATGAAGATTTCTTTTACTTTTAATTTTTAGAATTTTTATATCTCAACATTGACAATTTCATTATTATTTCCATTTCCCTTCTCAGAGTTCTCGATTTTACTTGTTCCAGTTCATTCTGACAGCATTTCTATCAAGTGTTTCACCGATTCTCTTTCCATGATCCTTAACACCCAAGTACCAATCTCAACATCCTCACTGTCCCCAGAAAAACAGTTTTCAAAGTATGTTATTCCC
>NC_142945.1:6775296-6780296 GCF_046866305.1 Octopus bimaculoides | reverse complement strand
TATGTGTGTGTGTGTTTGTGTGTCTGTGATTGTCCCCCTACCATCGCTTGAGAACCGATGCTGGTGTGTTTACGTCTCCGTAACTAAGCGGTTCGGCAGAAGAAACGATAGAATAAGTACTTTGTTCGACTAAAAACGGTGCTCTACCATGGCTGCAGTTAGAATGACTGAAACAAGTAAAAGAATATAGGTTAACCTATACCGACTGACTCAAAGGGAAGCCACCATTAGCCGTTTTCTGAGCAAGACAATTACACAACCACAACTTCAACCGCTGTTCTAATTGGAATTTTGGTGGCGCACCTATTGGAGCACTCACAACGCATGCTGACGAAAGTTCTTCATATATTCCCCCCACTCTCTCTGCATATATATATATATATATATATATATATATATATATATACTTGCAAAAAAGTATATATATCTTCGAAACGTCTAGTTAGAATAGAGATAGCTGATGAATGGATATTCCAAGTGGCTTTCCGTTTTCCTATGTGTTCGTTCCGTTGTCTGTAGTTCATTGTTCTAACGTCCTGTACCCTGATATGCATATATATACACATGTAGATGTAAGTATGTACATATATGTGTGTATACATATATATATATTCTTTGTATTATATATATATATATATATATATATATATATATATATATATATATATATATATTATATATATATACATACATACATACATATATGTGTGTGTGACTGTATTTGTGTGTGTGTGTGTGTGACTCTGTATTTGTGTCTGTCCCACCGCACCGATCGATAACATGTCTCGGTGTGTTTACGCTTCCATAACATAGCGGTTCGGCATATGGGATCGATAGAATAAGTACGACGCTTTTGAAAAAATAAGCAGTCCGTTGCAAGGTTAAACCGAGCCTCTCGGGACACACATTTGCATCTGTTTGGAATGAAACAATGTGAAAGGATGTACCATTGCAGCCCCTTGTTTCGGGAATCGAACTCAACGTTCTTACGGATCATGATCTTGCACAAGCCGAATCAACAGAGAATGCCCTTTCCAGAATGCTTTTTACTGGAACGGTATAAAGTGATTTATTTAGCGCAAGCTTACGGATTGCAGTTTATATCGGTTATATGTCTCTGGAGAGAACGCGAGGAAGATTTAAGATCTATTAGTTCTGATACTTCCATTGTCAAGTTGTACGAAAGACATGCAGCTATAAAGATCATCATTATCGTCGTCATCATCATCATCATCATCATCGACAAGAACAAGAACAAAAACAACAAATATATAACTAGAACATACATAAATACATACACACTCATATACATACATATATACGTACATGCACATATATACATGCTTATATATATGTATATATATATATATATATATATATATATATATATATATATATATATATATATATATATATATATATATATATATATACATATATATATATGTACATACACACACACACATTTGGATATTGTGTACGTATGAGAACGAATATATATATATATATAAGGCTTCTTAGATAAACCTACCTCATTCAGCCTCACTCGAGTATATATCTATATCAATATCTATATCTCTATTTCTCTCTCTCTCTCTCTCTCTCTCTATATATATATATATATATATATATATATATATATATAGCCATACATATATATATATATATATATGTATGTATGCATATATGTATGTATATATATATATGCATATATATATATATATATATATATATATATATATATATATATATATATATATATATATACATATATATGTATATATATATATATATATATATATATATATATATATATATATATATATATATATATATGTATATGTATGTATGCATATATATATATATATATATATATATATATATATGTATGTGTGTATGTGTGTGTATATGTGTGTGTGTGTATATATCAGAGTTTGTATGACTGTATATAGAAGAATATATTAATCAACGAAATTCCAAATTTTGTCTGAGCTTCACGTTTTATTGCGTACACTTTTCACAAGTTTACAATATTGAAATAAGCTAGTACTTTCATACGTTACGCAATCATCAGTTTTTTTGAAGTGACTGTCGCATTCCACAATTGACAACGGTATCATATACATACATATATATATTTTTATTTTTCATTCCCTTCGAAGTTTTATCCCTAAATAGTGGTTTGGAATTTAACTGTTCTTTCTAGCGTGCAAGGAATCCTATGATGGATACACTCATTGCCAGGAACTACCTGCCATCACTAATTGACATATGCTTTCAACGTGCCTCTCAACTCAACATCCACGAACTCAAACATCCCAAAATAAATAAAAAGGGTGCTCCAGCATAGCCGTAGTCAAATGACTAAAACAAGTAAAAGAATAAAAGAATATATATATATATATATATATATATATATATATATGTGTGTGTGTGTGTGTGTGTGTGTGTGTGTGTGTGTGTGTGTGTGTGTGTGTGTGTGTGTGCGTGCGTGTGTGTGTGTATGTAACATAAAGAGAAATATCACACATATAGAAGCAAAATTACAATACAAAATACAGAAAAAATATAAAGTATATGAAATAAAATAAAAATATGATATGACGTAGACATGAATGAATTGCGGTTAATTTGCGAAACAGTCACCGTGTAAAGGGGTTTAATACATTAATAAAACATGTTGAGTTGCATAAAGGGGAAAATTAGTAATTTAACATAACAGTAAACTGGTGAGAAAATAAGATGAAAAGAAAAGAAGATAGAACATCGGGAAGGAGAAACGAAGATAAATAACACTAGCGTAATATTAATAATCAAACGGTTATGTTTAATATAACGCTAATGATAAGTAATTAAGGGAGGATAATTAACGTTTGATTAATATAAGCAGAAATAGAATATAGATGATATATAAAACAAGTATATGAAGGAAGGTGGTGGGGACGGAAAGTAAAGTGGTTATGAATAATGTATGTAATATGTATAATATGTAATGAATTATACATGGTGGTACATGGTTGATAATAGTACGATATACGTACCTAGAGGTAATGTGTTGGGTGTGTGTGTGTGTATTTGTGTGAGTGTGTGTATATTTGCGCGCGCATATACACACACACTCACACAATTACGCACACACAAACACACACGCATATATATATATATATATATATATATATATATATATATATATATATATATATATATAAAAGAGAGTTTATTTGTGTGTTTGTTTGTGTGTTTGTTTGTGTGTGTGTGTGTGTGTGTGTGTGCACGCGTATGTTCCTTATGCATTCCAAAACCGAATTCCCGATATTGACGTATGGGGTATCAAAAGATTCAGTAAACTTTCGGCTACTAACTAAACTTTGTTTCTATTCACATATTTGTATTACAAAAATTTAACATTTAAATTTTTCTTTTAATCACTTATCGTAAACAACATTTTATACCATCACCACAACGACGATGACGTCAGATTTTCTATATGAGTGTGTTTGTGCGTTCGTCACGTACGTTAGGCCGATGACTGACAAATATATGTGTGTGACGGTGTATGTCAGTATACATACATTTTTGTGACGACTGACACACATCTAAAGACAGAGACAGACACACACAGGGACAGAGATGGGCATGAGGTGTGCGTTAATGTATGCGCGTGTGTGTGTGTGTGTGTGTGTGTGTGTGTGTGTGTGTGTGTGTGTGTTAGGCACTTCATTTGCTATAACATCTATAATTTATTATTCATAATATATTCCCCAAAGTTACTTCCTTTGCATACCACCATTATTCCGTTTCTTCTTGTAAGTACCCAAACGATACAAACCATTATTTACATACACAACTACCGTACTTCACATTCTATACATAACCTCATCATTAACTTATATATATAACGGTTTAATTGCTTTATATACACAGGTCTTTTGATGGAATTTTCGATGTCTCCCTGTATTTTCTCAGTGAAGTTAAACTGGTTGTTTGTCTCTTTGCGGAACACAATATGTTTTATTAATGTATATCTTCTCTGTTATACCATTCTCTGTATTAGATGAATTAACTACGATTCTTTGATTGCTTTATGTTATTCTATGTCTTCTACGCCATTAAGTTGTTTTTTTTACTGATCTTCCTAATGAGATTTAATATGGTGTGTAAGATTCTCGACGTAAACGCGTTTCGACCTCCCCCCCCCCCCCCACCGTTACTACCATTTCATCCAGGTTTCAGTTAAACTGTTAGGAAAGAATTTTCATTACCAAAAACTATTAAAATATTTCCGTTAGGTTTCAAATTTCTAAGTTTTTCTTTGAAAATATTTTGACAAATTAAATTTAAATGTTGAAGTGAATCTAACGGTTTTTGTGTGTTATTTTAAATGACCTATAAACACATTCCACGCTGCAGTTGTTTATATATATATATATATATATATATATACATGACGGGTTTCTTTCGGTATCCGTTTACCAAATCAACTCAAACGGATTTGGTCGGCTAAAGCCTATAGTAGAAGATACTTGCCGAAGATACCACGCAGTGGGATTGAACCCGGAGCCATGTGGCTGGGAAGCAAGGTTCTTACCACACAGCCACGTCTGGCCCAAAATATTTTTGACTTATTTCTTTGATACTTTTTGATAAAATATTGTTAGTATTTTGCCGTTTCCTTAATATTCTTAATACTTCAAATCAGTTTTGTGTTCTGTTCCATGATATTTTCAAAAGTCTTCTATATTTCTTCACATATTAAAAGTTTGTAATGTATTGGTTAGTTTCGAAAGGGCCTAAAATATCAAACAGAAATATGATTGATAGGTAAGTGGGTAGAGAGGTTAATATATTTGTCTCGGTGGACTGATCGATATATTAATATAGAAATATATATGTTTTATATGAGTAGTTGTCTAAATAGCTGGATAGATAATTTTGTATAGAGAAAAATAGATAGATTGATGGATAGGTTGGTAGATAGATAGAAAGGAAGATGGATAGAT
>NC_142945.1:6757796-6770296 GCF_046866305.1 Octopus bimaculoides | reverse complement strand
TACCTACAATGCAGCTACATGGTTTCGGGTTCGGTCCTAGTGCGCAGCAACTAGGGTAAGTGTCTTTTGCTATAGCTCTGAATCGACTAATGCCTTGCGAGTGAATATTCTTTTCTACTCAAGGCACAAGACCCGAAATTTTTGAGGAAGAGGCGAGTCGATTAGATCGACCCCAATACGCAACTGGTATTTAATTTATTGACTCTCAAAGGATGAACGGAAAAGTCGACCTCGGCGGAATTTGAACTCAGAACGTAAAAACAGACAAAATACTGCTAAGCATTTCGCTCGGCGTCTCTAACGATTCTGCCAGCTCACCGCCTTCTTGTGAGTGAATATTATAGAAGGAAACTGACCGGCAGTTCATCTCAAGATCTGAGACAGTAACTCGATAAATCAGGGATCTGGTTTTGTATAAACTGCTGAATGAATATAACTCGTTTGACCGTTGCATTTATCTCCCCTGTCATCCATGTTAACAGACTTTTGCTGATAAATGTTTATACAATTGGTTTCTGACTACAGCGCTTATTACTTTGGTTTGGAACGTAATAAATCCAATAATCTACCTGCGATGATGTCCCCAAACTTCTTATGCAGCTATAAGTTATTTTTAAATATTGCCGGTTAAACAGTTAGCAATATTTCTATCCTATGGCAAAAACCTTTCCGAATTTGGTTTAGGAAATTTTTGGCAATATTGAATTTGAAAAGAGGATTGAAGGAAATTACTTTAGGTTACCATTTTTTGCTTATTTTGGCATTAAATGGAAATGGTTAAAGGTATGGGGTTAAATTTATTGTTTTGTTTACATCTACGCTTTTCTCCTGCGTTTTGTCATTGTGATTTACAAGTCTATGACTAAAGATATACTGGAAATATACTTCTACTACTATTAGTAAGAAGGGGTTCTGAAACAAGATGGCCGCTGGGAAAGTGTAGGTGAAGTTATTGTTGATGTTAACGAGCATCTTTTGGTATGAGTTGTGTTTTCACGTGTTGAAATCTTAATTAACCTCCAGAGAATGGCCTGTCATTAGATTCGTAATCACTGCGATATTACGTCGCAGTTTTTTAAAGTTCTAAATGTGACCTTCTTCAGATCATGTATTTCTGTTATTAAAAATTGATGGTTCGTCATCTCTGTATAGGCATATTAAATCTAGATTTTAGTTGATCTAAGACGAATAATACGATTAGATAGCAGGTCTCTTCGATAAAGCAATTTATTCTAACATCAAATGAATAATTGGTATCTTTCATCTCTCTGTCGAAAAGCACTGATTTTTCTGCCGGGCTTATATTGCCATCACAATACCATAATGTATCATTCCTTATTCTGAAGAAATGGTTAGAAATGGTGTTACGCTTCAACGTTTAGAATCGACAAAGTGGAGTTGGGTGAATTTCCATATATTTTTGTTGCTAATATTAAACCAATTATTTAAGGTGGCGAGCTGGCAGGATCGTTGGCATGCCGGACAAAATGCTGTGGTGGAACAGAAGTCGAAATTCTGTAGTGGAACAGAAGTCGAAATCACGTGGTTACGAAACAAGCTCCTTAAGCAGACAGCCATACTTGTGCCTGTAAAATGAAAATGAAGTAGCACAAGAAACTATTCCTGCATTTTTTAAAACTCTTACTCTACTAGTCTTCTCTTTGAGTACCATTTACTTAAGTTCTTGAATCCCTGCAAAATAAATAAATAAATAAATAAATAAATACAGAGTCTCTCGGTTTCAGGTGAGTTCCATAAAAAATGTGTAATGAAATTAACGACAGCAAGACTCCAACAGAGGGGAAAAAGAAAACCAGTGATAATTGCGTAAGCTTACACTGAGACAAATTGAGGGGGCGCTAAGGTCGAAAGCAATGCATACAAAATCTAGAAGCCAAGCCATTATTTTAAAGCGGATATAGTTAGGATTTATCTAATCTGCATATAGGGATGGTGGGCCTCGGTACAAATACCGAATAATTAAAGCTTAAGAATAGTGGCATGAGAAACATACTTAGCGAGACATTTCCCGATGTATATAAGTGCGCGCACATAGATACATAGCTAAATAGATAAATGATACACACACACACACACACACACACACACACACATATATATATATACATACACATACGCACATACACATGAATATATAGACACGCCTACATACATTAATGCATCGCAGGTACTTAGTGCATGTATGTATGTATGTATGTATGATTGTATGTATGTGTGTGTTTGTGTGTGTGCGTGCGTGCGTGCGTGTATGCATATAAGTATGTGTCTATTCATCGCATACAGAAGCGTATATATATATAGACACTCATGCATAAATACAAACATACATACGCAAACAAACGCTTACATATATAAACGTATTGTATATACACACACAAACACACACACACACATATACATATACATATAAATATATATATATATCTCGCTCTCCTTCTCTGTGTGTGTTTGTGTATTTATATATATATATATATATAAGTATATAAATATGTATGTATATGTGTATACATCTATGTATACATACACACGCACACACGTACATGCATAGAAACATAAACACAATCATACTCCACACACACGTGCTAAAATGAACACGTGCATGCATACTCATAAAGATTCATACACATATATTTATTTATACCTACACAGTACGAACGTACCTATCTCCCTCCCTCCCTCCCTCCTACCTACCTACCTACCTACCTATATACATACATATATAGATAAATAAGTACAGACATACGTACATACATACATGCATGCATGCATGCATACATACAGACACGTATGTACGTACATAGACACATGATGTTACTGATAATAATTAGAAAATACTTTTTCCTACGCTACGCAAGTTAAAACTACCGAAAAAAAAAGCAGAAAGAATTCTTCAAAGAACCTCCAGAATCTGAGATAATTCGTGCTACCGCAGTAGATTTACAAACACACACACACACACACACACACACACACACACACACACACACACACACACACACACACACACACACACACACATATATATATATATACACACGCACTCTCATACGTGCATACAAACTTACGAAGACAATTCGGCACAAACTTATACGCGTAATGGCATTAAGACATAACTTATTACATATAACAGAGACATTCATATATATATATATATATATATATATATTCTTGGTGGTGCTCCAGCATGACCACAGCCACTGGCTGAAACACAAAAGAATAAAAGAATATATACATGTATATATATATATATATATATATATATATATATATATATATATATATATATATATATATATATATATATATATGTATATATATATATATATGTATATATATATATATATATATATATATATATATATATATATATATATATATATATATATATGTATATATATATTTGCAAAAATTTAGATTCAGGTGAATATGGTACTTAAGTTGAGGAACCAGAATTTAGTACGGTATTATCCATACAATTTCAAAATAAGGTGATTAGAATCAAAATGACCAACAAGGATATCCAGTGGTAATGCAGTACGATCGTTTCACGCAACTCCATTTAATTGATTAATGCAACCATTACATCAATTTAAATGCAGGGCAATCCTCAGCTGCAAAAAGACCTAGAATTTAATTAAATTAGAACAGATGGAAACATTAGTATAATTATACCTAAAATCTCAAAGAAGTTAAGGAGATAGACAAAAATCATTGTTGCCCTTCCTTTCACTTAGAAGCTTCTAAGTGGAAGGAAGGGCATCAATGTTCTTCTATCTCCTTAACTTCTAGGAGATTTCAGGCAAAATTATACTAACGTGTCTATTTGTTTTAATTAAATTAAATTCTATGTCTTTGTGCAGCTGAGGATTGTTCTGCATTTAAATTGATGTAATGGTTGCATTGATCAATTAAATGGAGTTGCGTGAAACGATCGTACTGCATTATCTCTGGATATCCTTAATGCTTATTTTGATTATATATATATATATATATATATATATATATATATATATATATATATATATATATATATATATATATATATATATATATGTATGTATGTATGTATGAATATGCATATATACGTATATGTATATATGTATATATATGTATATGCATATATATATGTGTGTAGAGTGACAGATATTATCATGAATAACTACACAAATATATGTCTACATGCACATGCGTACATATGTACATCCAATACATACGCACACATGAGTAAATGAATGGACGATTTTACGCACGTATGTATATCTATCTATCTCTGTATCTCTCTCTCTCTCTCTCTCTCTCCCTCTCTCTCTCTCTCTTTATCTCTCTATCTAGTTTTGTCATACATTATATTGTCAAAAGTCTAGTGGCTCCTTGTCATAGTTGATAATGCTAAGCTTAAGAAAAGTATTAAAATATAATAGCAAAACGACATATATATATATATATATATATATATATACACGCACCTTCTCAGTTATCAAAAACCCAATAACCTATATTCTCCTTGCCATACACGCATCTCCTTTCACAGCATGAATTTGTATATATATATATATATATATACATATATATATATATATATAATACACACACACACATATATTTATTTGAATTTATTCTCTGAGTCTTTCTTTGGTTTCATTTATTGTGCTGCATTCACACACGCGAACCGTCTTTAAACGTTTAAGCCAGTCACTCTGACGCCAACACTTACTTTATCGATCCTTTAACTGTTGAACTACCAAATTCTGGAACGGATGCAAGAAGTAATATATATATATATATATATATATATATATATATATATATACACACGCACCCTCTCAGTTATCAGAAACCCAATAACCTATTTTCTCCTTGCCATTCTCTGCACGACGGTCCATGACATCCCCTTGCAACTCGTGTACTAATTGCACTTTATTTGGATGAAAATGATTGCGAGATGAAATGCGGCCAACTGAACGCCTAGATGCACCCGTTTTTTGTAAAACTTTTCTTAATGATTTTCGTGGACTTCCTTCCACATGTCTGCATACCCGTGCAGATGTTTCAAAATTAGTAGCAGTTCTTCTTCTTCCACTGCGGGGCCGGTCGTGGACGCTTCCGGTTTCTTTAAAAACGAATAAAAGCTTTGCTGGTAGTTCTTTGCGCAATTGGTTGTCTATTCTGGTGCTTAGCATAAAAAATATCAGTGAATGAGTGACTGAACGCGAGCTGGTGCCATCCAGTTCTACTATTTCTGAAATTGTTAGCTTTTCTGCCATGGCTACCGATCTAAAAGACAAAGTAAAAAAAATTAAAAGATAAAAAAAATAAAATTGGATATTATAATTAAATGATAAAAATCATGGTAAAGATAAGAAATAATTTTTTGTAATTTCTCTATGGGTCCAGATTTTTGCACCACCCTATATACATATATATACATACATACATACATACATACATACATACATATATATATATATATATATATATATATATATATATATATATATATATATATATATGTATGTGTGTGTGTGTGTGTGTGTGTGTGTGTGTGTGTGTGTGTGTGTGTGTGTGTGTGTGTGTGTGTGTATATGAACAATAAATTAAGTAGAGAGATACAATTGACAATCCAATAATTATAACATAATATACTATGAATATAATATAATATAATGCAAGATAAAATAATTATTAAAAAACCAATCCACCCGTCTTTTCAAACGGAATTTCGTCTATCTTCACATCATTGGCTCTGATGAGGCTTATATAAAGGAATTGAATTGTTTATATATATATATATATATATAAATATATATATAAATGTATATCAGTCGAAACAAAATATTGGCTTTCTTGTTTTTTGATATTTGTTTATGTTATGTTATGTTATCTTATATTATATTCATAGTATATTATGTTATATTATAATATAAATAAATTATTGGATTGTCAGTTGTATCTGTCTATTTCATTTATTATTTTTAATTTGAATTATACCCATATTTATGTGGTATTCAACTGACGTACCAGTGAATTGGATATTTTACACACCCCTTTCAAGGAATTTTTTCCTTAGTATGTTACTTCATATATATATATATATATATATATATATATATATATATATATATATATATATATATATATATATATATATATATATATATACATACATATACATATACACACACACGCACACACGCACATATCTATCTATCTATCTATCTATCTAACTATCTGTCTGTCTGTCTGTCTGTCTGTCTACCTATCTAGATATGTATTTATTATATATATATATATATAGTATGCATGTCTGTGTATATATGTATATGGATAGATATAGGTACACATATACATATACATATATACTGCATACACACACATACATACATATATGGACATACACACCACACACACATATATAGATATACATACACACACAGACGGACTTAAACATATTCTTATTCCCTTTATATTTCATTCTATACAAGTACAAACACGCACATTAACACACTAACACATCTTTCTCTTTCTCTCTCTATCCATATATGTACATGCACACATGCACGCGCGCACACACACGCGCGCACGCACACACACACACACACACACACATACACACACACACATATATATAACGCCAAGGTGGTGAGAGAGAGTCTTTAAAATTCCGTCCATCATGAATTGAATGGCGTAAATATCGAGAAAGCTTTTCCGACGAGCGTCCATTAACGGATCTGACCAAGTTCTTGAACTGGAATTAACATAACAAAAACAACGACGACGACGACGACAACAACAACAGCAACAACAACAACAACAGCAACAAACACAACAATAGCAACAACAACAGCAGCTACAATAACAAC
This sequence comes from Octopus bimaculoides, assembly GCF_046866305.1. Taxonomy (NCBI): domain Eukaryota; kingdom Metazoa; phylum Mollusca; class Cephalopoda; order Octopoda; family Octopodidae; genus Octopus; species Octopus bimaculoides. Next base: position 6,763,415 of record NC_142945.1, on the reverse strand, counting down.
AACAACAACAATTGCAACAACAACTACAGCAGCTAAAAAAGCTACAACTATAACAAAAGCAACAGCAAAAAGGATTGTCCCCTCATCTCAACCGACCCCAAAAGTAAAATCAAAATGATACGTCATTTATTTGAAGGTGAGCTCCCCGGCCATTTCCTTGATGGAGAGAACATCTAAAATCTTATATTGATTATTTTTTTATGCTGCAAACCAACGAATCTTTAGATAAACTATGTTAGAAGGAACAAGAACTTGAGATGGAGTTTTTAACATAACCACTTTGGCAGTCTTATAGACTCATCGTAGAAGCTCACAAAACGATCCTCAATTTTGGCAGGTTCTTATTCTTGAACCCCCACACAGATGATTTGTTTATTGCGATCAAATGTGTGTGTCGCGCGTTAGCTCACTCTCCCCATCAAATCGACGTTGTTTGAATAGGTGCACGGGGTACTGTACATCAGGTGTCAAAGTGATCGCAGAGCAACTTGAGATCAAGTGTTTTGCTCAAGAACATAATGCACTACCCGGTCTAGGAATTGAAATCATGATCGGTAGATCGTGAGTGTAAGACTCTAACCACTAGGCCACGCATCCTCAAGGTATATACTCGTATATCAAGGCGGCGAGCTGGCAGAAACGTTAGCAAACCGGGCGAAATGTTTAGTGGTATTTCGTCTGCCGCTACGTTCTGAGTTCGAATTCCGCCGAGGTCGACTTTGCCTTTCCTCCTTTCGGGGTCGATTAAATAAGTACCAGTTACGCACTGGGGTCGATATAATCAACTTAATCCGTTTGTCTGTCCTTGTTTGTCCCCTCTATGTGTTGCACCTTGTGGGCAGTAAAGAAATAAGAAATGTTAGCACGCCGGCCAAATGCTTAGTGGTGTTTCGTCCGTCTTTACGTTCTCAGTTCAAATTCTGCCGAGGTCGACTTTGCCTTTCATCCTTTCGGAGTCGATAAATTAAGTACCAGTCGCGTACTAATCTAATCGATTGGCCCCACCCGCCAGAATTTCGGGCCTTGCGCCTATAGTAGAAGAGAATAATACTCGTATATCTAGCTTTATAATAAAAATATATCTACTATTATAATACGTTTATTAGAAATATATTTAGGCCAGCAACAATATTGCTTTTGAGAAGGAATGAGTGAATTATGTTATTTACAAGTGTGTTGTTTCCTTGTAATGACATAAATGTGTCTCATGTGATTTATCAAAGAAAGCGTTCCGAATGAAGATGAAAATGGCAGATGTTATGTTCAAATATATAAATCCACGACTGTGTATCGCTTGAATTTTTGACTTACTCTCTCTCTCTCTCCCTCCCTCTCTTTCTCTTCACACACACACGCGCGCGCATACACATTAATGTTTGTTTTTATGTTTAGTTACAATACAAACAGTTTTACATTAATCTTAAGGGTTATTTCCATACTTTTGTAAAGCACAAATTTTTTTATTCTTTAACAGGAGTTATATTGACAGTAACTTCGAAGTATCGACTAGCTAAACCATCATCGAAATGTGACTCATTTAAGTTAAAATAAAATAAATACATAATATATATGCAAGCTAAAGTTTCGACCTGACAGCTTTCATCGAAACTTCGAAGTCACTGACGCTTCTTTTCTAGTAAAAGTATCATAAATATTCAATCTTCAAAAAGTTCGACTAATTTTTCAGTTTAATGTTAAATTGTTATTGTAAGTCAACATAAAAACAAACAATAATATAATATAATATAATATAATATAATATAATATAATATAATATAATATATATATATATATATATATATATATATACATACATACATATATATATATGGTAAAGATGTGGATGGGAAAAACATGAGTACTGTTTTACAAAGTAAATAACGACACAAATAACTACGTAGAGGCAGCCATGGTTGAAACAAGAACAGGAACAACAAGCATTATTAAAAGAGAAAAGAAGCATGGTCATTCCTTACCCAAGTGACCTTATCTTATCGCCCATCACTCGTTATGCGCTCATAAATTAGTTTGGTAGTTGAGCTCTGATTGGCTGTATGCAAATGAGTTCATAACTGGGGCCCAGAACTCTCGTGGAGAAAAAAATTTCGCCGCCCGGTCTGGGAATCGAACCCACGATTTTGCAATCCTGAGTGCAACACCTTAACCACTAAGCCATGCGCCTCCACACACACACACATACACACACACACACACACACACTCACACACACACACACACTCACACACACACACACACACCACACACACACACACACACACACATAAATATGCATGTATGTTTTATATAATAAAATAAAATATATTATATCTGCCGACAGCCACTGACTTATTTAATGGCGGTACCCCAGCATGGCGGTATCCTTTGGTGGGCAACATAAATGAATAAAGGAGTATATAATATTGCATGAAGATGATATTTTCAAGTGACACCCATATCATCACTTTCTCTCTCTTTCACATATCTCTACAGTCGCGTAATAATCTATATAAAATAAGGAAGAAACACACACACAAACACACACACAAACACACACACAAACACACACATACACACACACACACACTCAGACAGAGCAGTTTTTGACGTATTAATATCCGAGATCAAAGACATGTATCAGTGAATACGATAGAAGATGAGGCTCACATCGTAGCAAGCAATCCATTTCATATCTTGGGGTTTCCTAAGATCAAACAGTAACCTTTAATATATATATTTTTCTTGCAATCTACTCTGCAGAAGCGATCGATCCTTAAATTGGATCTAAAATAATAAATAAAAACAGGATTTGAACCAAGAATAGTAAGCCAATATCCTCATCCGCTGCAGTATTATCTCGGGTTAAGGTTCGGTTGATATACCGCTAAAATAGATTGTGCTAAAAGTACAGACAGCTGAACATGCACCGTCGCGACAAAGGAACCGGTGACCGCAAACTTTAACAAAGCGGATATTGCAACATCTTGGGCATCCTCGTCGTTGCCGTCCGCCTTTATTTCCACCTCTTCCCTTCTCACCGTTCTCCCTTCCCATGTATGTATGAGTGTGTTTGTATGTGTGTGTATGCATGTGCATGCATATATGTATGTATGTATGTATGTATGTATGTATGTATCTACATACATTTATATATACATGTACATTTACAAACATACAGATATATATATATATATATATCAGACACTGACATACGCATGCTTATATATATATATATATATATATATATATATATACTCGCGCATGTACAGACACCTTCTAAATCTCTAATTCGCCGACACCAGTATATTTTATTTGATTAATGAAAGAAAGAATGAGATCGGAATCAAAATGCAGATGGCGGATGTTAAGTTAACTTCCTCAACCGGAAGTTGATTGATATTCTTCGTATTAACGCAGAAAGAGAATAGAATCAAAACAAAAAAATAAAAAAGAAAGAATGAAAATTATTTCTCTTTTACTAGAGAAATACAATAAGCAGATGACATATTATCACCAAATAAAACTATTCTTATTCTATATCTGTTTCTATATTTGGATTTCGATACGAGTTAATCGCTCATGCAGCATAACGTAGCTCTTAAGATATCTAACTTAGAGACTGCTGACTGGCTATAGCAAACGTATTTCAATTTCGACGGTTGCTGCATCCTTCAGAAAAGTACTTAATTTTACACTATTTTTCGTTTTCCACATCAACGTTGCCGAAATAAACGGCAGATTCTGAGCAGTATATATTCCGATAATGGTTTCATGATAAATAAATCATTAGAAATAAAATAATCAGTCATAATTTACTTTTGCAAGCATAAACTGCTTTTTGTCAGTTGAGGCTGTTGATATATCTCTTGTCGGGATTGAATGGTATTTTCTTCTTAAACCTTCAAAATACAAAGAATATCTCCCGTTTTTATATCTTAAGAGGATTAACTGTAGTTAGACAAAGTCCGTTTTAAGGAACTGGGATGTTGAATGAGCGAATCCCAAGCTCTAGGCTTCGGTGACACAGCAGAGTTAAAAGTGTTAAAGAGTATAAGCTTAAAAGATGTAGGTTCAAGCTTTTGGAGAGAAAGAGTGGAAGAGAAGGAGGGAGAGAATAAGAGAGTGGAGAGAGAAAGAGAGTGGAGAAAGAAAGAGAGTGGAGAGAGAAAGAGAGGTGAGAGAGAGGATGGGAGAGGGGTGGCGGTAGAGAAAGGAAGAAAGGGGACAGAAAGATAGAGAGGGAAGAGAGAGAGAGAGAGAGAGAGAGCGGAAGAAGAGAGAGAAAGAGATGGAGTGAGGTAATGAGAGAAAATGAATGAGTTAGCGATTAAGAGAGAAAGAAAGAATGGCCAGAGAGAGAGAGAGAGAGAGAGAAAGAAAGAGAGAGAGGTAAGTACAGAAAGGGAGAAGGGAAACAGAAAGATAGAGAGAGTGGGGGAGGGGAGAGAGAGATGAGAGGGAGAAAGAGAAAAAGATGGAGTGAACGAATGAGAGAAAGAGAGATAGACCGAATGAGAGACAGGGAGAAAGAGAGAGAAATGAGAGCGAGACAAAGAGAAAGAGTCAGAGAAAGAGATAGAATGCGCGCACGCTAGAGAGTGAGAGGGAAAGAGAGAAAGAGAGAGAAAGAGACAGAGTGAAAAAGAGCAAGGAGAGAGAGAAAAATAGACTGAGAGACTTAGAGAGGGAAAGGGTGAGATAGAAAGAAAGAGAGAAAGAGAGAGGGAGTGAGAGAGAGGGACTGCGAGATTGAGAGAAAGAGACTGAGAGATTGAGAAAGAGAAAGAGAGAGAAAGAGAGCGAGAGTTCATTCATATTCTAAGCATTATCCTAATAAAGACAGAGCTATTTTATTAAATTCTTCATTTTCGAAATCAACTGAAACAAAAGGCAGCAATGTATTGCAGCAGAAAATGGTAACAAAAGGTTATTTCTAGTAGGCCGAGCGGCCACGTCGAAGCGTTCTCATTGGTTCATAAAACTGGTTGCCTTAGCACTGAGTGATGTCATTCTTACAATGTCATAAATTCTACGAAAACTCCTCTGATTATCCATCGTCCAAGTGGAACCGAATATAACCATTTCATGTTGAATCAAACCTGTGAGGGAGTTCTTACGGGGTAGGGGTTACCCGTTCCTTCATTGTTTGTTTGTTTTTTCGTTATTTTTAATATCGCTAAGTGGAAGAAGACAGAAAGCTTGCAGAATCGTTAGCACACCGGATAAAAATGCTTAGCTACATTTCCTCCGGCTCTTTACATTCTGAGTTCAAATCATGACGAGATCACCTTTACCTTTAATCCTTTCGGAGTCGATAAAATATTCATCACCCGAGCACTAGTATTGGTGCAGTTGAATAGCGCCCTTCCGCCAAAATTGCAAATCTTTTGCTTAAAATACGAACTCTCCACCAAAAATACAATTTATTGCTAAGTGAAGGTGCATGGCCTTGTGGTTAGGGTAGTGTCCTCAAGATCGCAAGGTCGTGGTTTCGATTCCCGGACCGTCGTGTCCTTGATAAAACACTTCATTTCACGTAGTTTGAGACCGTTTAAGTGTAAATGAGTAACCCTGATACAGACTGGCGTTCCATCCAGAGGGATTGTTTTGATCTCGGTCACA
>NC_142945.1:6747796-6752796 GCF_046866305.1 Octopus bimaculoides | reverse complement strand
AATAATGAAAATAAGAGGAAGAAAGTAAATAATGAATAGAATCAAAATCAAAAGATTATTATGTCTGTATGTTCAAGAAGTTGTATTTGTGAGCTTTTTATGTGTGTGTATGTGTGCGTATGTGTGCGTGTGTAAGTGTGGGGGTATGCGAGCGCTTTGTAGTAACGTGAAATTATTCACTCGAACTCATCAATTCTCTATATTTACACACACATTCATAGGCATACACACTCAAACACATTCACATACACACGTGCTCACACACTCACGCGTCCACACACTCATATGCACACACACACACACACACACACAAACACATACAGATATTTGCAACTGCATAACCACATGAACGCATAAGTACTTATCGTCAAATAGTAATTTAATACGTATATATATATATATATATATATATATATATATATATATATATATGTATGTATATATATATATATATATATATATATATATATATATATATATATATATATATATATATATGTATGTATATATATATATATATATATATATATATATATATATATATATATATATATATATATATATATATATATATATATATATGTATGTATATATATATATATATATATATATATATATATATATATATATATATATATATATATATATATATGTATATATGTATATATATATATATATATATATATATATATATATATATATATATATATATATATATATATATATATATATATATATATATATATATATATATATATATATATAAATGCGGAGGCACAATGGCCCAGTGGCTAGGGCAGCGGTTTCGATTTCAAGACCGGGCGTTTTGAGTGTTTATTGAGGAAAAACATAAAAACTAGTAAAGTTTAACAAGAAACTATACATGCAGGTTCAAGGTGCAGCCATTGTTTTGTATTCTGGTTTCGAATCCTGTCGTTAGCGATTATGCTTTCTGTTGTTGTTGTTCTTCTTCTTCTTGTGTTATTTTTTGAGGAGTCCAAAAAGCGAGAAAATAATTTCTAATAAAAATCCATCATATTCAGAAATAACCTGCTAGAGAAAGCAATACGAATATGAAAATAACAATTTAAATAATAATAATAATAATAATAATAATGATAATAATAATAATAATAATTAAAGTTATGTATTGTCATTCTCGTCAGTGTGAAGAATTTAAGAAAAAAAAAACACTCAAAAAATTATTATTAAAAATCAAGAAGGGAAAAGAAATGGGTAATAGGGAAAATTTAACCGGATATTTACAAATAAGTTGTAAAAGGGAAAAATTAAGAGAAACGAAAAAAGGGACATGTCAATGTTTATGAAAGTCTATTTATGCAAAAAAAGATCTATAAATTAAATTGGCTAACGGATATATATAAAAAATAGATAATGAAAGAGTGAGAGAAAACAGAATGTAAACAGAAAATCAAACACACGTGTCTAGCATATACAAACATCACGTTCTCTAACAGAAAAAATTATAGAGACCTACACGTATGTATAGTTATTCTGAAAATAATATATATATATATATATATATATATATATATATATATATATATATAAACACACAGTACACACATATATACACAATACACACACACACACACACATATATATATATATATATATATATACATATATATATATATATGTATATATGCAGAATACATATGTATATATGTATACACACATATAAATGCGTATTCACACATATATATATACTTACGTGCGTATACAAAAATGCATATATATATACATACATATTTGCGTATACACATATGTATAATACAGCTTTATCACAATCATCCTAACAAACACTCACCATGACTCAGAGTTTCGTGTAAAGGGGTTCCTCTCCACTCCCTCTATGAAGACGACATCGCCGGTACAGGTACACGGCGAGTCACACTTCAGACGCCAAAGTGATCGCAGAGCAGCACGAGACGAAATTGCTTTGCTCAAAAACACAACGTGACACCCGATCCTGGAGTCGAAACCACTATCTTGCGATCATGAACGCAAAAACCTAACCACAGGCTACTTATTCCACTCTTCCCTTCTCTCCCACTTTCTTTATCTCTCTCTGACTTCCTGTCTATTTTACTCTCTCTCTCTCTCTTTCCACACACACACATACATAAACATACACACACCGACTCCCACATCCATATGTGTACGTTATGTATACGTCACCACATGCATGTAATATTGCATAAAAGATTTTCGATGTTAATTGCTATTCTCACACAAAACCCATTCTTTGCTTTTCTTTTACTCGTTACTTCCTCATTTCATATCCATATTTTAACTGAATACATTAAATATGTACAATACATAAAACAACCCGAGGAGGTCTGAAAAAAGAGGCTTTTCTTGCTAGCGAGCTCATGATAATAGCAACTAATTTTGTAATTCGTATGAAGTAAATGGATTCTTTTCCGTCGCTAGCAACGACGAATATTCCAGCTGCTCGATCAGCCGAACTACGAATTCAAATAAGAGAAAAGGCAACTGCTTACTAAATCTTTCTTCAGTGTCTTCAAGTCTGTATGTATGTATGTACGTACGTATGTATGTATGTATGTATGTATGTATGTATGTATGTATGTATGCATGCATGTATGTATGTATGTATGTATGTATGTATGTATTTATGTATGTATGTATGTATATATTTGCATGGATATATGCATGCTTGTATATACATTTCGTTCCTTTTTAGGTATTTGTTTTTTTACAAGACATTGAAGCAGTTTCTAACTGCAGGTTTGGAACTAAATTCTTGCTAAAAAAAAAAAAACGGAACCAAAGCAAACATACAAGCAAAAAACAAAAAAAAAAACAAAAACTCCAGCTTCAAAAATTACATGCTACTTGTTGCACTCCAGAAAATCTTTGCGTTTTTTACTGTTCAGTAAACATGATTTTTATTTCGCAAAGTGTGTGTTAACTGATCACAATGTTTGCCTGAAAATTCTAGATTTTTTTTTTTCAATTGTCACTTAAATATATTCTACTGTACCAAACTGCACCAGTAATTATTGGCAAAAATGTGAATGAAGGTAGAGAAACTATAGGTTTCGAAGAGCTGTTGTGTACAAAAATTCTTCTTCTCAATAGTTCTACAAATGTTCATATTGGTAACGTAGCTGGTCAATGTATGTATGTATGTATGTATGTATGTATGTATGTATGTATGCATGTCTGTATACAGGCATGTATGCATGTTTGTATGCATGTATGTGACGGCGCATAGCTCAGTGGTTAGAGCGTTGAGCTCACAAAGATAAGGTGGTGAGTTCAGATATGAATGAATGAATGAACGAGTCAATAAAATTCTTCTTCTTCTTCTTCTTCTTCTTCTTCTTCTTCTTCTTCTTCTTCTTCTTCTTCTTCTTCTTCTTCTTCTTCTTCTTCTTCTTCTTCTTCTTCTTCTTCTTCTTCTTCTTCTCATGTCTCCCTCCCACCTCACCTTTTACACTTTCCGCTGTCTGCCACTTCACGTTTCCTTCTTCCAAAAATCTCTCCCAAGTTAAATGGAAAAATTCTTAATTATTTATGACTCTCTCTGCTGATGGCGTTTTTGGTCACTCTCTCCCTCTCTCCCTTTCTCTCTTTACCTTTCTCTCTCTCTTTCTTCCCTCTCTCTACCCTTCTCACTCTCTTTCTCCCTTCTCTACCTTTATCTCCTCTCTCTCTCTTTCTCTCCCTCTCTCTTTCTCCCCTCTCTCTACCTTTTCTCTCTCTCTACCTTTTCTCTCTCTCTACCTTTCTCTCTCTCTCTTTACCCTTCTCTCTTTCTACTTTTCTCTCTTTCTACCTTTCTCTCTCTTTCTTTCTCCCTCCTCTCTTGCATAAACACACACAACACACACAACATACGCTCGCAATCACCCAATCCTTGCAAATATATTTTTCAATACTTTTAGCAATTTTCTTTAAGCATTCTCTATCTATTCTTAATTTCTTTTCCATTTCTTGTTCGTCGTTTTGTCTTACATATTTTTTTAAAATAAAAATGTCATCTCATATTCTCATATATCTTCACAGAACTACTTAAAACAGCGAATAAAGATATTTTGAAATCCTTCAGAATACTATATATCTATTTATATAGTATCTTTCTGGTATATCTGCTCGCCAGAGAAATTCTGAATAAATTTTAAATGTTTGGTATCTGGATTACGAATTGGGAGTATTACGTGTTTCTGCATTCGGTCATACAATTTGCTAATTTCCGATCTTACGTGTTTGTACAACACACAGACACACAGACACACACAGACATCTGTGTACGTATGCATATGTGCATACACACACACACACACACACACACACACACACACACACACACACACACACACACACATATATATATCGGTATATATATGTATCTACGGAAGGCGTTTGCGTGATATATTTGCACAGAATTATTATCACCATCACCATCATCACCATCATCATCATCATCATCATCATCGTCATCATCATCATCATCATCCTGTTGTGTGATTATATAAACACGCTAAATATTGTATGATTTTTACACACGCTACATGCTACACATTGTACATTAGTCTTTCCTGGATTTATGAGATCTTGGAAACAAGTTTTCATATTTTCCTGCCTTTATGTCTGGCTGGTTGTTCACGGTTTGTATGAGTATATGTATATTGTACGTTGAATATATATATATATATATATATATATATATATATATATATATATATATATATATATATATATATATATATATATATATATATATATATATATATATATATATATATATATATATATATATATATATATATAATATATATATATATATATATACATATGTATATATATGCATATATATATATATATATATATATATATGCATATATGTATATATATGCGTATGTGTGTTTGTATATACATATGCATATACATACACACGCATCTATATACAAACATACACACATACACACAAACGTATGCACGCACTC
>NC_142945.1:6730296-6745296 GCF_046866305.1 Octopus bimaculoides | reverse complement strand
TTCGTTAGTAATTAAGGAAGTGATTCGTAAGTGAGGTACACACAAACGGACATTCATGCACACGTACATTCTCCTACACATATTTATATAATCCCCTAGGAAATAACGTGTAGTAGCTTAATAAAACTGTTCAAGGAATACCAGTTGCGTTAGTGTTTAAATTAAAGGTTAAAGATAATATTTATATTTGATGTCTACAATGAATTAATTGTAATTTAATAAGGACAGATTAAAGAAAACAACAACAACAACAACAAACAAAACATTTTATTAAATATAGCGAAATTATAATTATATTTACTGTAGAAATGTAATTATAATGATTAAAGCGAGAACTAAAAATATAATCTGACCTTTTAATGGTTCTTGAAAAACGAATTTTTAAAATAGAATAAATATGTAATATTATATAACATTATTTATTTAAAGCGGAGTCTATGTGAGTCACTCTTCGGAGTTTCTCGCTCCCGATTTCCAATAATAGTATTTTATTTTTGTGAAATCCAGACTTTTCCCATTAGGCCATACTTTAACCCTTTAACTAGGAAATTAAATATCATAGTTCTTCCAGTTATGATATTAAATATTTACCGAAAAATAAAACTGGTATTTTATGTAAGTTACGTTGCCTCATTAAACTTGATATATCTCAACCAACAAAAGTTTCAAACATGGCATTTCGCCAAAAAATACTCATCGGGATATTTGAACTGCTTTAAGGTGGCGAGCTGGCAGAATCGTTAGCACACACACGGCATTCCGTCTCTCTGTACGTTCTGAGTTCAAATTCCACCGTGGTCGACTTCACCTTTCATCCTTTCGGGGTCGATAAAATAAGTACTAGTTGAGCACTGGGGTCGATGTAATCGACCTACACACTCCTTCAAAATTGCTGGCCTTGTGCCAAAATTTGAAACCGATATATTAAACTGCTGTGTGGATTGGTGTGAGTGTATGTCTAGGTTTCAGTGTGTATGCGTGTATGTCTGTGTGTACGTGTATGTGTTACTATGCCTATATGTGCTTGTGTGTTACTGTAAGGCGGCGAGCTGCCAGAATCATTAGCGCGCCGGGCGAAATGCTTAGCGTTATTTCGTCTGCCGCTACGTTCTGAGTTCAAATTCCGCCGAGGTCGACTTTGCCTTTCGGGGTTGATAAATAAAGTACCAGTTACGCACTGGGGTCGATGTAATCGACATAATCCCTTTGTCTGTCCTTCTTTGTTCACTCTATGGTTAGCCCCTTGTGGACAATAAAGAAATATATATGTGCTTGTGCGTGTGTGTGTATGGGTGTATGTGTGCGCGTGTGTATGTGTGTACGTTTTTTGTGTGCATTTCTGTGTGTATGCATGTATGTTCACATGCAGTGTACGTGTATGCATGTACCTGTCTGTGCTTGTTTGTGCATGTGTATGTGTTTGTGTATACGTCTATATATACGTCCATGTGTGTGTAATTTTGTGTGTGTGTTTGTGTGTGTGTGTGTGTGTATAAACCATTATGTGTTATGTACCACTTATGCATATGTGTGTGTGCGCGTGTCATTAATATGTGTATGTATGTGTGTGCCATTTATGTGTGTGAGTATGTGCCATTTATATGTGTGCCATTTATGTGTGTGTGCTATTTATGTGTGTATCCGTGCTATTTATGTGTGTGTATGTGTGTGCCATTTATGTGCGTATATGTGTGTGCCATTTATGTGTGTGAGTATGTTCCATTTATATGTTTGCCATTTATATGTGTGTGTGTGTGTTACTTATCTATCTGCCCGCGTTCTTGTTCCCGTCCATATCTCTGTTGTTCCCCGCAAGAGAAATTATATTAATCATAAAACAAAGACTCTAATTCACTTTGAAAACATTAAGCATTGCAGGGTTTCTATGTCGATGTTACCTTGTCACTGAATAGGCGAAGTGACGTCATTAATATGGCGGCGGTTGCAATGGCGGTAGTCGTGGGGGTGGTCATGTTGGTAGTAACGTAGTAGCAGTAGTAGGGGTGGTGGTAGTAGCACTGGTGTTAGTTGGTTATTGTAGCAGTAATAAAAATAGTTTTAGTGGTGTTAGTAGTAGTAGTAGTAATAATAGTGCAGGTGGTGGTAGTATTGATGTTGTGGTAGTATTGATGTTGTGGTAGCAACAGTTATAGTAGTGGTAGAGGTATTGGTTGTAGTTGTGGGGATAGTGGCAGTAACAGGAGTAGTGGCGGTGGAAATAGTAGGGTGCTAGTGATAGCAACAGTAGTAGTAGTGGTGGTACTGATAGCAACATTAGCAGTGGAGGTTATAGTTGTGGTGGTAGTGGCAGTAACAGTAATAGTGGTGCTGGTAGTAGTTGTGGTGGTAGTAGTGGTGTTGATAGCAGTTGTGGTGGTAGTTGTGGTGGTAGTGGTAGCAACAGTAGTAGTGGTGTTGGTGGTAGTAGTTCTGTTTGTCGATGGTGTTAACAGTGTCAGTAGTAGTAGTGGTACCAGTAATAATAGTAGTGGTAGTAGTAGTAGTAGTAGTAGTAGTAGTAGTAGTAGTAGTAGTAGTAGCAGTGGTTAGTGCAAGTAGTGGCGGGTATAGTAGAAGTGGTTCCTGGTTGTGGTAGTTGTTGCAGTGATATTAGTCGCCGGTTATGGTCTTAACTGTTGTTGCTACTGCTGTAATTTCGTTTGTTTTTGTTGCTTTTGTTGTTGTTGCTGTGGTTACTATTATTGTTGTTTGTTTCGTTTTTGTATATTTTTTTATCTTGTATCTTTTGTTTCAATCATTGGGCTGCTGCCATGCTGGGGCAACACCTTAAAGAATTAAGTCGAACAAAATCGACTCCAGGACATATTTTAAAAAAAAACGAAAAAAAAACTGTGGTACTTATTCTATTAGGGTTCTTTCTGCCGAACCTCTAAGTCACAGGGATGTAAACAAAACCAACACCGGTTGTAAAGCAGTGCAGGCGAGGCAAACACAAACATACACACACACATGCACATACACGCACATACACACGCACACAGATATATAAGACGGACTTCCGCACAGTTTCTATCTACTATGGCAGTAGCTGCTGTTGTTATTGTGGATACGCTGGTGGTCGTTGCGCTGGGGAGTGATCGATCTGTCATTATGCAACCAACTGTATGCTTCTCTGGCATCTATTTGTATATTTTCCCATGCTAAACGGTGAATGGTCTCGCTTGTAAACCATTTACGCATTCGTCCATTTTGTTATTCACATTGTTTAAAGTCGAGTCACACACACACACACACACACACACACACACACACACACACACACACACACACACACACACACACACACACACACACAGTGATAAAGTATTGGGCTATGAATCTAGCGGCCGCGGCCAGCTACTTCTCCATATGTTAACACCAGTATTGTGTCATGTTCATGTGTCAAGAAACCTTCTTAACTCTCAATGACCATGTTTGTTTAGTTATGAAACAATGACATACGCTGCAGTATCTTTATATAAACATTAGTTATAAGGCAACGAAGGCAGCTCTTATGAGGTCATTTAACCTGTGAGAAATAACGGTAGGCTCTCCCATACTTCACACACTACTGTTTTAATAAGGAAGGAAGGAAAGGTTGGATAATCTTCTGCTCATCATTATTTAATAGAGTAAAGGCGGCGAGCTAGCAGAATCTTAGCACGCAAAATGCTTAGCGGCATTTCGTCCGTTCTTTCTAAATTCCACAGAGGTCAGCTTTGCCTTTTACTCTCTCGAAATCGGTTAAACAAGTACCTGCTGAACACCGGTGGTTGGTAAAATCGATTTAACCCCTCCCCGAAATCTCTGGCCTTGTAGCAAAATTTGAGACCATTATTTAATAGTGTAGTGATCGCCGTTGTTATGAAAATATAATTTAATTACAATTAGAAATTTAGTCAAATTTAATCACGAAACAAAAAACGTACGAAAAATACAGAACAATAAGACATTTTAAAAAGAGGCCTTAGATTGTATCCGGAACGAAAACTCGAAAAAATTAAATTTGAGACTTAAAATTAACATTGAAGCTGAAAGCAAAGAAGAAAAAAATGCATCTTTATCCGGTCTTTTCTTTCCGATAGATATATGTATATGTACATACTCATATCGATAAAAGTACGTATATAAGTATATACATACATTTATCTATATGTATATATACATAGATTTACCGATCTATTTCTGTTAACATTTCTCTAAACGTTGGGTTTTCCACTCTCCACAGCAAGCTCACTGCACTCAGGCAAGTTTTGTCTCGTGAAAGTTTCAATAAAAGGTGGGTGAATATAGCAAAGATGGTGCGTGCGAGTGACGAAACCACTTTGAGCATGATCCTGTAAATCGAGAAGAGAGAGAGAGAGAGAGAGAGCACTTTGCTCTCATGTGTTTATTCCCTCCCTGCCTGATATTACCGTGCTCATTTCCGTAGGCTTTTCTTTCCACGAATAAACCTAATCTTGCTTTTTACACTTTAAAAATTTTTCTGTGATATATGATCCTTTTGATCGTTTTTTTTTCTTTCTCACGATCCCTTATGATCGGAATTTTATTTTTCTCCTATTTTCGAAAAGAAAAGCTCTACATTGTATTTTGTCCCCTCTGTATTCAGCCCTGTGTGGCAAATAAAGAAATCTATCTATCTATCTATCTATCTATCTATCTATCTATCTATCTATCTATCTATCTATCTGTCTGTCTGTCTGTCTGTCTGCCTTTCCGTCCGTCCGTCCGTCTGTCTGTCTATCTGTTTGTATATGTATATAAGAAAATGCATAAGTTATGGGGTTTACATATTACTTTGTTTGTACGCCTTTGACTTACACCTGTTTCTGATATAATGCACATCTGAAACATGTGTAAGGCTAAAATGCACAAAATAAAGAAATATGAAAAGCCCATTATTTATGCATTTTATGGTATATCATTCTATGAAAAAACAAAGAACAAACATATTAACTGAGGAATCCATTTATGGATTTACAAAGTCAATTAGTGATTGTCTTCAACTTCAGATCTTGTCTTAGGATTATCCGTAATTCTTTACCAATCGGAAAACGTTTTGTTATCCTGGTGTATTTGCAGTAACAGAAAGCTTGAGAAATATTGTGCCCAGATTGATAATCCTTTCTTAATAACTCTCTCCCCACGCACAATACACACACGTATATTTACATACGCATGTGTATGTATGTATATGCATACTCATTCTCACGCATATATATGAGTCTATATGCATCTAGCATGATTGTACATGATGTATGCAGCGGTGTGTATACATTGTGCATATGACTGCAGATATTATGTGTTATATATATATATATGTGCAATGAATACGCCAGCATTGTCCATTGATGGCGCTGTTAGTTTTACGC
The DNA here is from genome assembly GCF_046866305.1 of Octopus bimaculoides. NCBI lineage: Eukaryota > Metazoa > Mollusca > Cephalopoda > Octopoda > Octopodidae > Octopus > Octopus bimaculoides. The sequence goes on along the minus strand of NC_142945.1, from coordinate 6,739,921 downwards.
TCATGCTTCGCACACATCCCCCACCTCTTCTCAAGGACAACTACGCATTACCTTTCTTCACTACTCGTTATTAACAAGTATGGCTGTACAATTCCCCATAACTCCTTGCTGTCAAACATTGTTTACAATTTTCAACCGGTGCCTATTAATTTGAATGCTCGGAAATGTCTTAGCGGTTCCCTTACTCGACTTCCTACTTTCTACCTTGTTTCTGAATAGCCATGAAGACATACACAAGCATACTTATGTTATACACACATACATACATACACTCACATCTATCTATCTATCTATCTATCTATCTATCTATCTATCTATCTATCTATCTATCTATCTATGTGTGTGTGTGCTCGTGTATGTACATGTGCATGTGTACATAAACACATACATGCATGTAAACAAATTCACACATCTCAAATGTAAATATTTATACCCATCTATATCTCTTTAGGATCTCGTTTTTCACTTAGTCCGTTTTCACGTGTGGCTGTATGTATATATATGTATGTATATATATATGTATATATATGTATGTATATATATGTATATATATATATATATGTATATGTATATGTATATATATGTATATGTATATATATATATATATACATACATATACACACACACACACACACACACACATATATATATGTGTGTGTGTGTGTGTAGCATATATGAATCCCACCCTCCTCCATCGCTCTCTCTCTCTCATATATGCACACACACACACACACACACACACACACACATATATATATAGTTACATACAATGATACATACATACATACATACATATACACTAGCATAACCATTTCGCCGCCACATCATTAGCCATGCTAGAAATCTGTCAACAAGAAAACATCACCACCTCCTCCATCATACACCTACCACATCCCTACAAACCCTCAACCCTTATATTATTGTTGTTGTTGCAATTATTATTATTATTATTATTATTATCATCATCATTATTATTATTATTATTATTATTATTATTATTATTATTATTATTATTATTATTATTGTTATTGTTATCAGAAAACCGTCCATCTTCATACAACAAAACGTTCGCCATTAAAACTTGAAAAACAACGAACCGACGAAGGTAAACAAGGTATGTGTGTGGAACGTGTGTGTGTGTGTGCGTGTGTTTGTGTTTAAATAATAATGTGTACATGCATGCATATATATGTATGGGTGTGCGCGTATGTATTATTCATATGTTCATATGTATATATGGATATACATCTGTGTGCGTGTGTGTGTGTATACGTATGCACTGACGCTGCGAGTGTCGCATATACACATATATTTAATTATGCATCTGTTCGTGTGTCCGTATACATTTATATATGTATATATATATACATATGCATGTATGTATGCATGTATGTATGTATGTACGTATGTATGTATGTATGTATGTATGTATATACGTATGTATGTATGTATGTATGTATGTATGTATGTATCTATCTATCTATCTATCTATCTATCTATCTATCTATCTATCTATCTATCTATCTATCTAGAGCCAGTTTCATCGTACTTGTGGCTATGGTCAATCTCTCATCAACTTCTTCAAGTATCCCTTGAAGAGGAAGGTGAAAGTAGAGAGGAAACTTTTATCTCGTGACTGTTTCAAAAGAAGATGGGTGAATGTAGCAAGGATGGCACGTGTGAATGACGGAGCCACCTTGAGCATAATCTTATAAACCAAAAAAAAAAAAAAAATAAGAAAGGAAAAAAGAGAGTCACTTAAATGGCTGTATGGCTTCTAGCTTCTAGCTCACATACGGCCCCACGGATGCTGCAATGTACGGTAGTGGCCATACTCTGGTTACTGGTTTCGACTGGCCAAGTGAGAGAAGTCAAGGGATATGTATTAGGGTGGGAATGTCCACTCCTAAGAACTGAATGCTTGACTGTGGAGTATGTGACATGCCAAGAGACTGGGCGAATAATCAAGACACAGAAAGCACTATCGGCCCGTCATTGTGAAAGGGATTGGAGACCATCATGTTTTATTCTGAAGAAATGTCAATGATGATCCATATAGAAGCAACTGGTAATGGAATTGGAAATTGTTGGCAAACCTATCCCCGGACACAAGAAATGGGCACTTGGCTGATGACATTTCTGAAGTATTTGTCTCATTCTGTCTTTTACTTGTTTCATGCTTTGGACTGTTGCCATCCCGGGGCAATGTTTTCAAGTGTTTAGTCAACCAAGTCTATTCCAGTACTTGTTTTAAAGTCAAGCACTTTTTTCTATCGGCCTCTCTTTGCTGATCCGCTCACCTACAGGGACATAAACAAACCAATATTAGTTGTTAAGAAGTGCGAGGCAGCTACGCAGCAAACGTACACACAAACATATGTATTCATACACACACACACACACACACACGCGCGCGCGCGCGCGCGCGCGCGCGAAACGCTGATTTCAAAATCAGACGAAATACTAAGGTTCCATATAACGAATATAAAAAATTCTTAAAAGCAGTGCTCCAGCATGGCTGTATTCCAATGACCAATTTTTAGTGAAACACCAATAATTCAGGAATAATGTAATTAACGCAATTTACGTAACATTGGCAGAAAAGAATCGGAAAAGATAACACAGATGGGAGGAAATGCATGGTATGGTAGACAGGTTAGTGATATCATTCGTTCAGTTAGTCATCGACACTTAGTAGCACAGCAAGACAAATAATTCGCGGTTTTTACAGTAAAGACAACGGAAGCGTTAGTTGCTGAAACTGTTGAAGGAGAAGAGAACTCATAACGATGTCAAACAACATGAGTTACATGCATTGATGCAATAACAAGGAGAGCGAAGCTAATTCGGCCGGAAGAAACCCAGCTATGGTTATTAAAGATCTTTTATTGAGAACGTATTCTTTGTTCTTCGTTTTGTTGCTTCAATAAACCAAGGCTTCCTCCTAAACGCCGATCATTCTTTTACAGTTTTCTGCACCGTTGCCATTGAGAGTAGCAGCAGCAGTAGCCGCAGTAGCAGCAGCAGTAGTCGTAGACGTAGTACTATTGCTCGTCTTGACTAAGTTCAAGCTTTCATCGTTGTCGTTGTATTCGTGGCTTTGTCGGCATCGACGTTCTTTTTGTTGTTGTTCTTATCGTACTTGTTGCTTTTGTTGTTTTTTCTCGTTGTTGTTTTTTGCTTTAGTTGTTTTTCTCATAGTCGTTGTTTTTGGCGTCATCGTTGTTATCGTCGTCATCACTCTCGTCGTTGTTGTTATTGGCAAAGAATGATGGATGAGCATATAATAGGAATGGTTTTTAAGTCCTAATTCCTTTTCCACCCATTTGGTTCCATGTCAAAATTTAACGCGATTCTTCATTTGTATATTAACTTCACATTCTGTTTGCGTTGTTAATCTATCATTAAAACAAAACATTATTTCTTATTTTCAACATTTCTCCTCTCTATTTCTGATATTTCATTTAAACATGCTAAACCCTTTCCTAAATTAATTACATTTACCCGCTTCAATGACTTTAAATTCTCTTTTATTCTTTCTTTTATTTGTTTCGTTCATTTCACTGCGGCCGTGCTGGAGCACCGCCTTTAGTCGAACAAATCAACCCAAGATTTATTCTATCGGTTTCTTTTGCCGGAGACGTAAGTTACGGGGACGTAAGTTATGGGGACGTAAACACACCAACACCGGTTGTCAAGCGATGATGGAGGGACAAACACAGACACACAAATACATATATACATATATATTATATGAATATACGACGAGCTTCTTTCAGTTTCTGTCTACCAAGTCCACTCACAAGGCTTTGGTCGGCCCGAGGCTATAATAAATAGAAGACATTTGCTCAAGGTTCCACGCAGTGGGACCGAACCCAGAACCACGTGGTTAGTAAGCAAGCTACTTACCACACAGCCACTCCTGCGCCTACACTTGAAATTTTTCTACATGTTGACATGTTTATGTTATTTGCTTTTATGTTATTTGCTTTTCTCTGTTTTCGCCTTTCATAACTTCGATCTCGTTAAAATAGCCTTTTTTTACTGTAGGCACAAGGCCTGAAATTTTGGGGGAGGGGACTAAGTCGACCTCGGTCGAATTTGAGCTCAGAACAGTACACACAATATCTTCAATCTACACAACATTACAATATTGGATACTGTGCGACGTCTTATAATAATAATAATAATAATAATAATAATAATAATAATAATAATAATAATAATAATAATGATAATAATAATAATAATAATTCAATACGCTATGTTCGAACTATCTTCTAATATGACAAATCAGTATTTTCCTGTATTTTGACGGTTAAGATATTTTATATATATATATATATATATATATATATATATATATATATATATATATATATATATTTTCTATTTATTTTACGTGTGTCTGAGTAATATTCTTTAAATTGTATGTCACCTTATTGGCTTCTGATTTGCCCCATATCCTGAAGGAGAGATAGAACTGATTCGGTTTAATTCTCTAATTCATGATGAAGACTTTTAAAAGAAAATGAATCTAGCTTAATTTCGTTATTGTGGTAAATACATGAACATTTCTTAGCGGCAAAAGAAGGAAATTAAAGAACGACAGTAAAATAAATACAGAAGTAAATGGTCTGGTAGGTCTTTTATGCTGTTGCTCGACGGTATTGCGGAGACAGTAATTTAAACACCCCTGCTGGGCTTGGGTTGTTTCCAGAAGCATATACCTTGCACCAAATGCTCTTTCCACCTCTCCACTCATGGATACACCACGAAGAGAAGATAAGGCAATACGTTCGCAGCATCCATGGAGCCACTGGAGATGCCAAATATTGGTTAAATACAACAGTACATATCTAATCTTAAGGGCCCTCACTCCGGATTTTTGTGCAGGGGTTTACACTCAGCCTTTTTTAAACGCTCATTAAATTACTTTACAAGGCATCAGGGACTTACTATTAGAGTGGGTATGGTTTGTCCAAATCTAGTCCCACTCTTTCATCTTTGAAATTTGTATTGGTTCAGGGTAGTAGTTATCAGCAAGCAGGATTTGTATGGAGCTAACAACTAAAGAGCTTAAAAGGCCTCATCTGTCCTGGATCAGTTGGGATGGCTGTGGGTGACCTTCATCCGGAGGCAATTTCAATTTTCAACCACAAAAGGGGGGGACTTTATTAAGCAGAGATTCATCCCTCATGTTTATTTTAAATCTACCATGTAATGACGAAGTATTACTGCAAGAAATAAATTAGTTTGAAATGAAAGGGAAACGTTTTATTTTATTAACATACAAAATTAACCACTTTGTGAAAAGGAACGGAAATGCCTTCTCGACATCTTTTACTTCGCCTTTCACAGAAAAACTGGTATAGATTTAATCAGTTTCTTTTTTTATTATATCCCTATCAGAGATAAAATATTTTTCGTTTATCCATACAAAGATTAGTAGTTGTTGTGTATTTATAGCGTTTGGATTTGTTAAAAAAAATTAAACTACAATCTATTCCAAATTAATTAGCAACAACTTTAGAAAAACCAATTCCTCTCTTTCTTATAGATTTCAAACAAACATGAAGTCAATTATAAACCAATGATATTATATTGATAAAATATTTTTGTAAATAATTCTCGTTTATAACAAAGAAAAGAATTTGTTTCTAGACAAAAGTATCATTTGTTGCGATAAAATAATTTACTTTCTATGAATTGGTTAGCACGGCATCGTTCGCTTGTTGTGTGTCGTTATTTAAATCTTGTATTCTGTTTGAAGGTGATCGATCGTCATATTTTTCCCTTTCCAGACAACAAACACACTCTAACCCTAACACACACACATACACATAAAAATACGTATATTCATTCATTCATTCAGTCATTCATGCATACATACAGGCATGCATAAATGCATACATACACACACACATACGCACACATAAATATTATATATATATATATATATATATATATATATATATATATATATATATATATATATATATATATATATATATATGACCGCAGCCACTTGGCTGAAACACATAAATAAATAGAATATATATATATATATATATATATATATATATATATATATATATATATATATACATAATATACACACATATATATGTACATATATAAATGTAAACATTTACATATCAATACACGGAAACATATATACGCATATCTATGTACATGTGCGTATCTTTACGTATGTATAAATATACACACATATATCCATATCTATGTCTATCTATATATATGTATATGTATATCTCTCACACACACATACACACACACGCACACGCACACGCACACACACACACACACAATATAATATAATAAAATATAATATATATATATTAAATATAATACAATCCAGTATGTAGATTTATTCAAATTTCTTGACAGAGGAAATTCTGTTTCAAAGATCGATATTTGCAAGGAAAGTAAATTTGTACTGTTTGATAAAAAGAATGCTGAAGACCACCCTAACACCTCAAATACATCAAGTAGGTATATATGTAAGTAGATATGTATGTGTTTATATACGTATGTACATAAATATGAATATATATATAGTGTATCTATATATATAAACATGCACATTCATACATATATATATATATATATATATATATATATATATATATATATATATATATATATATATATATATATATATATATATATGGTATGGACTCGTACAAAGTTTGAATTGTTTCCAAAGAAATTTTTGTCCATTCTTCAGCTAAAACAATCTTCAGTTCGTGTAGTGATGATGGTGGAGGATATCGACTACTTGGTTTTCTAAAATGCACCATAAATGTTCAATAATATTGAGATTTGGGGACTGTGGTGGCCAGATAAGATGTTCAACTTCACTAGAATATTCCTCGTGCCATTCAGTAACAGCTTTCGCTCACACTTTCTTCCTGTTTCTCTTGTACCTGTATTTCAAAGGGCCAGCCTTGTCACCCACTGCATTTCTTCAGACGCTTGTTAAACTATAACATGTGGTTGTTTTATTTCCGCAGTCTTTATTTCTCGTAAATTTCCACCAGAATTCCATATTCTTCTGTCACATATGCTACACAGTGTTTGAAATTATTAACAACACTGTAAGTTTAAATATAATTTTGAATGGAATTGTTTCCTTTTTCTTGAAATATTTCTTGCTTTCCTTTCCTTTTATTCATTTTATAGCTTCGGGCGTCTGCGAGGTTTGCCCCACCAAATATATTCAAAGAAATAAACAAATAAATATGAATAAATAAAAATTCCAATCACTTCATTAGAGAATCATCTTATCAAGTGCAATCTTGCTGAAGTTCTGGTTAATTCCTCCAGAGGTTTTCTTCTTGTTTAGCCTTCTAAGGATTCTTTGACGAATAAATCTCTGACGTTATTTTCCTTGTAAATGTCGTCCAGTAGAGAATGGCCAATAAAAAAAAATATATATACATATATATATATATATATATATATGTGTGTGTGTGTGTGTGTGTGTGTGTGTGTGTGTGTGTGTGTGTGTGTGTGTGTGTGTAACTCAGCGAAAACAAAAATAACACATTTTCTTGTATTTCTATTGACTACACAAGTTATCAAACATAACGTTTAAACGATATCCCACCCACCAATAAAACCCCCTCCAAAACAAACAAACAAAGAAACTCCAAAATGATTGATTGGATGGTCCTTAGGAATACATAACTACAGTGTCATTGTCACCAATACGGCAATAATATAGAGATAAATTTAAAGCTATAATATTCAAATACGTATTAATCATTCAGATGAAAATGATAAAAAATATAAATAATATTACATATATATATACATGTATATATATGTATATGTATATATATATATATATATATACGTATATATATATATATATATATATATATATATATATACATATACTTACATACGTACATACATACATCATACATACATATATATATATATATATATATATATATATATATATATATATATATATGAAGAATATAGAAAGGAAAGAAAAATATTTGAAGAAAAGGAAACAGGAAAATTTTGATTGGACGGAAAGAAATAAGTAATTATAAAACTAGTATTGTGTATGAATATGTTTATGTATGTACATGGATGTATATATGTATGTATGTATGTATGTATGTATGTATGTATGTATGTATGTATGTATGTACGCATGTATGTATGCACGTATCTATCTATCTATCTATCTGTCATATCTATTTATCTATCTATCTATCTATCTATCTATCTATCTATCTATCTATCTATCTATCTATCTATCTATCTATCTGTCATATCTATCTATCTATCTATCTATCTATCTATCTATCTATCTATCTATCTATCTATCTATCTATCTATCTAAATAGATAAATAAATATATACAAGCATAAGTACGTACATATATATATATCGATATATATATATATATATATATATATATGCTTATATATATATATATATATATATATATATATATATATGCTTATATATATATATATATATATATATATATATATAAATATATATATATACATATATATATATATATATATATATATATATATATATTTATATAAATATATATATATATATATATATATATATATATATATGTGTATATATATAATTTTATATAAAGGGCATTAACTGTGTAGTAATGCCTCACGCTTCGAGGGACTAAATAAGTCAAAAACTACCCAAAAATAAGCAACATATTTACTGAAAGCGAGGGAATTTATATTTATGAAAAAAATGATGAATTTTTTTCATTATTTTTTTCATTATGAGGTTTTTTCACGCTGACTACTTGATAAATTCTTATAAAGAATTTATCCTATATTATATTATGTATATATATATATATATATATATATATATATATATATATATATATATATATATATATATATATATGTATATGTGTGTGTATGTATGTATGTGTATACATATTCATAAACACAAATACATATAATACATATATACACATATATTTTTGTTTATATATATATAAATGAATATGTGTGTGTATATATATATGCATGTATGTATATTTACATACACACATACAAATATATATGCATATATACATATATATGTATAATTATATATATGCACATATATGTATAGCTATATCTATCTATCTATCTATCTATCTATCTATCTATCTATCTATCTATCTATCTATCTATCTATCTATCTATCTATCTATCTTCCCCTTCTTTCTATCTTAATTCAGGCACACATATACGTGCATATATGACATAATGTAATGTAATCCAGAATGTAGATTTATTCAAAATTCCTTACAAAGGCAACTCTCTTTCAAAGGTGTGATCTTGCTTCTTGAAAGAAAGTAAATTTATAGGTTATTTGATATAAAGAACAGTGAAAAAAGTCTCTTGTCTTTGTAAGAAATATTGAATAAATCTGCATATTGGATTATAGTCCACTTGATATATCTTGTATTGAGCACTTAGATTGTATGTTGTGAACCATTGTCTCTTCCCCCCTACTCTCTCTCTATGTATATAAACCGCTTTTCAAAACTATAAAGTCTGTTTTTTTTCCGGTGTCTGTTTTTTTTTTTCCGGTGAACTATACC